>NC_025998.2:54431613-54545736 GCF_000442705.2 Elaeis guineensis | reverse complement strand
TCTTTTCGAAAGATGAATGCCATGTTTTAAGAGGCAAGAGACCTTTCTTAGAGTTTTTGATGCTGAAATGCTTTAGCACCTCCTCTATGTACATTCACTATGAGAGTCCTATCATTCTCTTAGATTTGTCCCTATAGACCTTTATACCAAGAATGTAGGAAGCTTCTCCTAGATCTTTCATAAAGAATTCTTTTGACAACCAAACTTTGACCGATGTCAGTATGAGAATATCATTCCCAATCAGGAGGATGTCATCCATGTATAATACGAAAAATATGATAGTGCTCCCACTAACTTTTTTGTACACACGGCTCCTCTTCATTTTTGATGAAATCAAACGATTTGATTACATCATTAAAGCGAGTGTTCCAACTCCGGGATGCTTGCTTAAGTCCATAAATGGACCTTTGCAGCTTGCAGACTTGTGATCACTATCACTAATGTGAAACTCATAAGCTGTACCATATAAATATCTTCCTCAAGATATCCATTTAGGAAGACAGCTTTCACATCCATCTGTCAGATCTCATAATCATAATAGGCTGCAATTGCAAGTAAAATATGGATGGATTTCAGCATAGCCACTGGTGAAAAAGTCTCTTGATAGTCAATGCTTCGCATTGACTATAATCTTTTGCCACCAGCCTTGCCTTATAGGTCTCTACCTTACCATCCGATCCAATTTTTCTTTTGTAGATCCATTTACATCCAATAGGTACAATACCTTCAGGTGGATCTACTAAGGACCATACTTGGTTGGAATGCATGGAGTCAATTTCTGACTTCATTGTTCCATCCATTTCTCAGAGTCTACATCTAACATCACCTCATCATAGGTTTTGGGATCATTCCTAATATCCCTATTTCTTACAGGGAACACTTCCTCTAGATCCTCCATAAGTATACCTAAGTATCTTTCCAGAGATGGGAGACTCTATTTGATCTACGAGGTGGAGGAGGTACTAAATTTATTGGCTCATTATTAGGTTCAGATTCTTGGACTCGACGCTCTTTAGAGACTATCTCTTCAAATTCAATCTTCTCCCACTACCTCCATTTTGGACAAACTCTTTTCCAAGAAGACGGTAGGATAGTTCACAATCACATTATGATCCTCTAAAAAAATAATATCCCATAGATTCCTTAGGATACTCTATAAAATGAGCCCTAAGTGATCTAATCTCTAACTTGTCTACCTGTTATCGTTTGAATGACCTGGATATCTCCAAATCTGAGGTACCCAAGAGATAGTTTCTTACCATGTCATAACTCATATAATGTGGCAGGAACGGATTTAGAGGAAACTCGATTTAAGAGATGAATGCAGAAAGCAACACATGTTCTCATAAAAAGATCGAAAGATCTGTGAAGCTTCATCATGGATCGGACCATATCTAATAGGATCTGATTCCTCCTTTTGGATACCCTATTGAGCTGAAGCATCTCTAGAGTTGTCCATTGTGAGACTATGCTGTTATCCTTGAGATAGGTCTGAAATTTTCCACTAAGGTATTCTCCTCCTAAATTTGATTGTAGAACCTTATGATTCTTTGATTTGCTTCTCTATTCACATCTGAATTTTTTGAATTTTTCAAAGCATCAGATTTATGATGCATTAGATACACGAAACCATACCATGAGAAATCATTGATAAAGGTTATAAAGTAGAGATAGCCATCCCTGGCCTGTACATCGAATGGACCACACGCATCAGTGTGTACTAGGACTAATATCTCAGTGACTCTTTTCCCATGTCCTACAGAGGGCTGCTTAGCCATCTTTTCTTGAAGACATGACTTACAAATTGGATAAGACTTGAAAGTCAATGACCCGAGAAAGCCATCTTTCTCCAATTTGTTAAGTCTATCCTCTCTAATATGGCCTAGCCTTAGGTGCCAGAGATATTTTTGGCTAATCCTATCTCTAAGTCTCTTAGACCCACGGCATTCATAATTACTCGTTAATATTAATATTGCATCTTCATACAAATGATAAAGTCCATCAATTAAAAAGGCACATGCAATAATTTTATTTCCAAATAAATTGCACAGAAGTCTTTATTAAAATGGAAATTATAATTGTCCTGGGTTAGCACAGATATAGAAACTAAGTTTCTACTAGCTCCAGGTACATAACAACAATTTTTAAAAGCAAACTAATTTCTAATGATAATCATGAAGGGTAAATTTTGATGGCTACAACAGCAACTCTTACCCTATTGCCGACCCAGAGAGTAATCTTGCCTTCCCTTAGCCCTCTAACTTCTTTCAGACCCTGCATGAAAGTGCACAAGTGAGCACTAGAACTAGAATCTAGAACCCAACTAGAAGAAGAGAAAATTATTAGGTTAGTTTCAATAATGAGTAACTCAGATGTACCTTCAGAAGGCGTGTCCATCTTCTTGTTCTTTAAAGTGGCCAGGTATGCAGGATAATTTCTTTTTCAGTGACCTTCGACATTGCAGTGAAGATATTTTATTTTGTCGTTGGTCTTCTTTGGAGCCTACTTCTTGGGTTTGCTATCGATTTTTTGGCTTCTTTGCAGGCTTCTTCTTCTTCTTCCGAGAAGACTCTCTTAGAGGAAACCTACTCCATAGTTAGAATGATACCCATAAACTTTTCAAGGTACTTTCAACTGTCACCAACATGTTCAGTAATTCAAACAAAGAGCTATCAATCTTATTCATACGATAGTTCATGATGAGCTGTCCATACGAATTAAGAAGGGATTGCAGGATCATATCCAGTTGCAATTCTTTATCCATGTTCATGCTTAGCTTTTGAAGTTTCTCAATGTCCTTAATCATTATCAAACAATGATCATGGATGGACTGCCCATCATGCATCTTTGCTTTGAAAAGTCTCCATGAGATCTCAATGTGAGCTATGCGACTCTACTCACCGTACAACTCTTGCAGGTGAGTCAGCATATCTCTAGCTGTCCTCATATCTTCATGCTGTCGCTGAAGATCATTGGACATGAATGCAAGAATATAGCACTTCATCTAATTGTCTTCATCCATCCACTTTTAAGTATGGCTCATTGATCAGGGGATGGATGAGCTGGCAACGCAAGTGCATCCTGATCAAAGACATGGTTCAGCTTCTCAAAACTGAGAATGATTCTCAAATTCTAGAGTCAGTCCTTATAATTAGTTTCGATCAACCTATTGGTGTCAAGGATTCAGGCTAATGAATTTAAACTTGACATGGTTAACTGCTGTTATAGCCCAAAGCTCAAGCCCATCTAGCAAGACCCAAGCCCAAAAAAAAAAAAATAATAAAAATAGGGAAAAAATCGAGAAGAAGACTCCCGATAGGAGTCTTCTTCTCCGATGAGACCTTGGTGAATCGGGAGTCCTAGGACCTCTCGGAGTCCTAGGGCTCTCTATAAAAAGACCCTCCCCTTCCTTAGAAGCTGATCATCGGTCTTCTTTCCCTCTCTTCCTCCTCGATTTTCCCAAATTAGAACCATGGATCCTTGCTTCGTTCTCACCGTGATTGCTCACCGACGGGGTCACTGGAGGCCGAAGTAAGTTCTCCTTCTCTTCCTCCCTTCTTTCCCCTTCTTCCCGTGCCTCTGTGCGTGACTGACGGCGATGGGTGTCGCCGATTTTTGGTCGGAGAAGAGACCCTTGTTTTGGTCTCTTCTTCCCATGGATTTTCTGGTGCCGGTGATTGCAACCGACCACCGACCTTGCCCCTCCGAACCTGAGAGAGTGGCCCTCCCCTGTCATCGGGTCCGCCGTGCCGACCGTGGCCTGAATGATCGATCAAGACAGGAGACCCACCGGTCCCCTATTTCGGCCTGGAAGGAGCCCGAGAGAAAAAGAAGAAAAAGAGAAAAGAAAAGAAAAGAAAAGAAAATGAAGAAAAGGAAGAAAATGAGAAAAGAAAAGAAAAGAAAAGAAAGAAAAAGAAGAAAAAGAAGAAAAAGAGAAAAGAAAAGAAAAGAAAAGAAAAAGAAGAAAAAAAATATATATAAATAAATAAATAAATAAATAATAAAATAAAAAAAATGAGCGAGAGTTTCTCTCTCTTCTTTCAGTCTGAACCCTTACTTTCTCTCTCTGAAATTGGACTTTCTCTCTCTAGAATTTTTTCTCTCTAGATTGTTTCTCTCTCTTGATGGATTTCTCTCTCCAAAGTTATTCCTCTAGGATTAGCATAGTGAAAGGCTTCATTTTGATGATTTTGATCGAGTTTAGAGAAGAGTCTGATTTTAAGTGAGATTTTGATTTAGAATTTATTTAGATTTAATTTTGAATTAAAATTAATATAAAAATATAATTTTGGATAATAGGCATGGAAGAATCTCCTAGAAGTTAGTCGATCTATTCATTCAGTGCTCCATGAAAGGTAAGTAATGAACCATCTTCTCGAGATATTTCATATTTATTCTAAAAATAAATAATTATTCTCTAAAATTATGCATGATTTATGGAATTATATTTTGAAAGAAAAGTGCTTTTGAAATATTATGGTACGTTGATTATGCACACGTTCAGTGAAAAATTATGATATATTATGATACAAAGTGTTTTGATACAGATCGGATTTATGCTCTCAGCCTAACTATGTTTTAGTGGGCCCTACCAATGGGGATTATACGTTGGTACTCTGTGGACCCTGCTTGTGGGGGTTGTGCACTGGTGTTTGTAGACCCTGCCAGTGGAGGTTGTACGCTGGTATTCAGTGGACCCCGCCAATGGGGGTTAAACGTAGGTCATAGTCGAGGCTGTTGAGTTACGAGTGTTTTGAATCGAATCGGATTTATGATTATATTATATGCAAATATTTAAAAATATTGGATTTGTATTAAATCAGCATGAAATATATTTCGATGTTTATTTGCAACATTGTTCTTGGAAATTATATAATATCTGAAATATCTAGTTGAGATATTTGTTACTTACTGGGTTGTCTAGCTCATTACCTTTCTTCTATTTTTCAGATTCAGATAATTAATTTCGAGCATGGGAAGAAATATTGGGACAGAGCTTTTAGAGGCAAGATTTAGCATTATCAACTTCATTGAACTTAGATCTATTATTTTATTATTAGTAAAATTTTATTGGATGTAAGATATTTATTTTAATTTTTTGAATTAAAGTTGAATAATAATTATTTGAATTTATTCCGCTGTGATGCATTGATATCGTGATGAGATGCCTTGCATGCTTATGGAGAGAGTTCTTCATAAGTATGCGGCGGTTGTCGCGACCTCCTGCTCGCGATGTCGGGCTGGGGGGCGTGACAATTAATATGGTATCAGAGCATAAGTAGATAAATTATGACACATAGAATTAGACATAGTATGAGTGTAGGTGGATAAACATTAGAAGTATTGGGACGTTAAAATATGAGCATCATAATAAACCCATCCTAACAAATAGATAAATGAATCTAATAAGGTTTTACTACTACAAGGTTATCATGCCCCCTTGTAGAATGACAAGAACTACTCAAGAAATTATAAGAGAGACATCACAACCACGGGATGGTAGCACTCCCTATCTGACCAGTGGCACCCCTCCGGAGGAGGGAGTCATAGATCCTAATGGAAGTACTTTGAGAGAACATCAGGAACCAGATATGGCTCAGTTAATGCAGATCCTAATCAGGATAGTACAAGCGCAACAACAAATACAGCAGCAAATGCTTGAACAACAGCAGATACAATGAGATACACAACAACATCAGCATCCACCACCACAACATGGAGAGCAACCAGTACAACGGAACAACATTTCAGAATTTAAAAACTTTGCTCCCTTAGCTTTCAAGGGGACTACTGAACCTTTGGAGGCTGACAACTGGATAATAGAGATGGAGAAGGCCTTCGCTGTCCAAGAGTGTCTTGATGAAGAAAAGATTCGATATGCAGCTTATTTACTACAAGGAGAAGCATACAACTGGTGTCAGCGACTACAGCGCAAGTATGAACAAGACGGCGAAATACTTACCTGGAAAAGATTTTGGATTGTATTCTATGATCAGTATTTTCCTCGGAGTATAAGGATCCAGAAAGAGCAAGAGTTTATTTATTTGAAGCAAAAGGGTATGAGTGTAACTGAATATGAAGTAAAATTTACAGAGTTAGCAAAATTTGCTTCAAAATTAGTGGATGGTGAGCAAGAACATGTTCACAAGTTTGAGATGGGACTGAGAACTGAGATTCGAAAACAAGTGGTTCCATATGAATTGACAACTTATGCAGATGTGGTAAACAAAGCACTGATAATTGAAAGAGAAGTCAATGAAGAACGCATGGAAAGGGAAAGAAAGTAAAGAAAGAGAGCAAAATCAAATGATACATAAGGGCAGAATAATAAAAACATCAAAAGTTTAGCTAAGGGAGCAATAGATAATAAGACTCAACAGATTGACAGTAAGCAGTGCTCCAGATGTGGCAAAAATCATGCAGACAAGGATTGCCATTGGAATACAGGTGCTTGTTTTAAATGTGGTCAGATGGATCATAAAATTGCTAGCTGCCTGCTAAATACTGAAAATCAAGTTGGCCAAAGAACTTATGAAGGACAACATAAGGGTGGTGGACAGATTTCAAAAACCCAGGGAAGAGTTTATGCGCTTACTCAACAGAATGCACAGGCTTCCAATACAATGATGACAGGTATGAAAAATTTTGAGGATGAAATTTCTTTTAGGGGTGAAGAATGTTATAGCCCAAAGCTCAAGCCCATCTAGCAAGACCCAAGCCCAAAAAAAAAAAATGAAAATAGGGGAAAAATTAGGAAGAAGACTCCCGATAGGAGTCTTCTTCTCCGACGAGACCTTGGTGAATCGGGAGTCCTAGGACCTCTCGGAGTCCTAGGGCTCTCTATAAAAAGACCCTCCCCTTCCTTAGAAGCCGATCATCGGTCTTCTTTCCCTCTCTTTCTCTCCAATTTTTCTGAATTAGAGCCGCGGATCCTTGCTTCGTTCTCACCGTGATTGCTCACCGGCGGGGTCATCGGAGGCCGAAGTAAGTTCTCCTTCTCTTCCTCCCTTCTTTCCCCTTCTTCTCGTGCCTCTGTGCACGACTGACGGTGATGGGTGTCGTCGATTTTTGGTCGGAGAAGAGACCCCTGTTTTGGTCTCTTCTTCCCGTGAATTTTTCGGTGCTGGCGATCGCAACCGACCACCGGCCTTGCCCCTCCGAACCTGAGAGAGTGGCCCTCCCCTGCCGTCGGGTCTGCCGTGCCGGCCGTGCCGGTCGTGGCCTGAATGGTCGATCAAGACAGGAGACCCGTCGGTCCCCTGTTTTGGCTTGCAAGGAGCCCGAGAGAAAAAGAAGAAAAAGAAGAAAAAGAAGAAAAAGAAGAAAAAGAGAAAAGAAAAGAAAAGAAAAGAAAAGAAAAAGAAGAAAAGGAAGAAAAAGAGAAAAGAAAAGAAAAGAAAAGAAAAGAAAAAGAAGAAAAAGAGAAAAGAAAAGAAAAGAAAAGAAAAGAAAAAGAAGAAAAAAAAATATATATATAAATAAATAAATAATAAAATAAAAAAAAATGAGAGAGAGTTTCTCTCTCTTCTCTCTCTTCTTTCAGTCTGAACCCTTACTTTCTCTCTCTAAAATTGGACTTTCTCTCTCTAGAATTTTCTCTCTCTAGATTGTTTCTCTCTCTTGATGGATTTCTCTCTCCAAAGTTATTCCTCTAGGATTAGCGTAGTGAAAGGCTTCATTTTGATGATTTTGATCGAGTTTAGGGAAGAGTCTGATTTTAAGTGAGGTTTTGATTTGGGATTTGTTTAGATTTAATTTTGAATTAAAATTAATATAAAAATATAATTTTGGATAATAGGCACGGAAGAATCTCCTAGAAATTAGTCGATCTATTCATTCAGTGCTCCGTGAAAGGTAAGTAATGAACCATCTTCTCGAGATATTTCATATTTATTCTAAAAATAAATAATTATTCTCTGAAATTATTCATTATTTATGGAATTATGTTTTGAAAGAAAAGTGCTTTTGAAATATTATGGTACGTTGATTATGCACACGTTCAGTGAAAAATTATGATATATTATGATACAAAGTATTTTGATACAGATCGAATTTATACTCTCAGCCTAACTATATTTTAGTAGGTCCTACCAATGGGGATTATATGTTGGTACTCATTGGACCTTGCCAGTGGGGGTTGTGCGCTGGTGTTTGTGGACCCTGCCAGTGGGGGTTGTGCGCTGGTATTTAGTGGACCCCGCCAATGGGGGTTAAACATTGATCATAGTCGAGGCTGTTAAGTTACGAGTGTTTTGAATCGAATCGGACTTATGATTATATTATATGTGAATATTTGAAAATATTGGATTTGTATTAAATCAGCATGAAATATATTTTGATGTTTATTTGCAACATTGTTCTTGGAAATTATATAATATCTGAAATATCTAGTTGAGATATTTGTTACATACTGGGCTGTCTAGCTCATTACCTTTCTTTCTATTTTTCAGATTCAGATAATTAATTTCGAGCGTAGGAAGAAATATTGGGACAGAGCTTTTAGAGGCGAGATTTAGCATTGTCAACTTCATTGAACTTAGATCTATTGTTTTATTGTTAGTAAAATTTTATTGGATGTAAGATATTTATTTTAATTACTTGAATTAAAGTTGAATAATAATTATTTAAATTTATTCCGCTGTGATGCATTGATATCGTGATGAGATGCCTTGCATGCTTATGGAAAGAGTTCTTCATAAGTATGCGGCGGTTGCCGTGACCTCCTGCTCGCGATCTCGGGCTGGGGGCGTGACAACTGCAGAGAGAAATAATTTCTAATTTTATGTTTTGAACTTGTAAATATTTATTATTGGGACTTTAATAAACAAACAAGGGCTCCCACTATTTCTGTGGATCTCCCACACTCCTTAGGTGGAGAAAATAAAAATTTATACGTAATCAGTTTCTAGTGGGCACTACAGTCCTACTGATTTATTTGCATCTCACCTAACAGTTATTGATAACACATAAACCAATGAGTGGACAACTCTTGGTCTATTGCTTCACTAAGTAAGATGCAGCTGGTTTGGTCTCTAAGTCCTGTGGCCTCACCTAATAGTTATTGATACATTTCTTAGTTAAGTCAGACCTACCATACACCAGCAGGTGCAAAGCTGTCATTGAGACCCTCACCTAATAGTTATTGGGCCCAACCCCATCTCTACCCCAGGGCATCTAATGCTTTAGAGTGGTTGTACCTATCCGATGCAACAGAACCACTGTGATCAGTCGAGAATGATCAATACTAGGTAGGCACCACATCTCTAAAATGATTAAAGACCACTAGACTTAATATTAATTGAGGAGATTTAGCTTCAGGTCTCATCCTTAACTAGTCATATCAGATATGATTAACCTAGTGGCATAGGTTAGCTCAAATCATTAGCAACCTAAGTCAAGACTTAATCAACCATATTGGCCAGATAAGTGAGATCGGTGGGAGGATATGCCATTAACTCGATCTATGCGAGTAGCTCTCAATTAAAGATCACCAATCGGTCAATAAGCATTGATCAGATCAGCTAATTAATTCAGACTCGAACCACGAAGCCAAATTAGATCTTTTGATTTGATCAACAACATATGGCTGTTAGTCGATCTGACCAAACTTAGAACTATTTGGGTTGGACATGAAAGATTAGACCTAAACCTAACCAACTATTGATTCGGTTTGATCAACCACTCAAACTAGACCTAATTAAGCTACCCAACCCATTAACCCATGTTTTATGTAGTAAATTTCAGATCTAAAATTCTAAATTTTAGATCTTTAATTTTATATCTTAATTCTTAATTAAGTATATTATGATCATGGATTTAGTTTAGATGTCAAAATAATTTTAGATCTAAACTACACTAGGTTTACATTTCAAACAAGGTGACATATAGCATTATTTTAGATCTAAATTAAAATCACATATCATATATAAAAATTCAGATCTAAAACTAATTAAGCATGTATCATATGCATGTAAACTTTAGATCTAAAGAAGGATCAAATATGATTGAAAACTATTTTCAAAAATTATTTATCAAAAATTAGATTTAGGTTTTTAGATCAATGATCTAAAATATCCATGCATCTCATACATGATTCAATAATTTTAGATCTGAATAAAACTAAAATAAATTATTTAAATTAGAAATTAACTTTTAGATCTAAGATTAAAATCAGATTAAATATGTCTCTTATGACCGAATGACCATAGAGATCAATCCAATCTAAATACTACGCATAAAGAATACAGATCTATACATCTCATACATGATTTAATAATCTCAGATCTGAATAAAATTGAAATAAATTATTTAAATCAAAAATTAACTTTCAGATCTAAGATTAAAATCAGATTAAATATGTCTAATTAAAATCATGTCTCTGATACCACTATTAGAAAGGGAAGGACAGATTACATGCATGTATTTCAAAACTATTTTGAAATCACAGCGGAAGAAAATAGATTAACTACTTTTATCATGCATTAAATCAGATCTAAAATCTTCTCTAACATGGATCTAAGACATATAAAATCTAAAATTAATTTATGAGATCAGATCTCATACCTTATCATGGGTGGAAGGGCTCCGCAGTTGATGATCAAAAACTTGACAGGTTCTTAAGCCGCACAAACACCCGACCTCTACAGGTATCCACACAAGATCTGAACTGATCCAAGACTTGTCACTCTCTCTGAGGTGCTAGCTCTCTTATAGAGAAGACCTTTTGATGATTGGTTTGATCCTTCTTCAGATCTGGAAGACGATCTTCAGTCGAAGAAGCAATGGAGGTAGAAGAAAGGCAGCTGCAGCGTAGCTTTCTTCCTCGGAGTCCCACACCTTGTACCAATAGAGTTTTCCCTTCAAACTTGGAAGAAAGGATGCCAAAAAGTCTCTCTCTCACTCTAATAGTCAGCCAAATTTTTTTATCATCTCAAAAGCCCTCAGAGGCATCCCAAAGATAGATCCTTTTAAGGTGGCGTGTAATAGAGTCCTGATAGAGTCAAACTCTATCAAAAATTTAAATTAAATTTTAGATTCATACCAAAACTTATACCTATCTAAATGAGGGAATAAGTGGTCAACCAAGAGGTAAAAAAATATGGAAAACCTCACATAAATCTGAAATTTGCATTAGGAGAGAAGGGGCATGAACAATGGGTGGCGCATGGAAGAGTCCTTCACAAATTGGACTCTAGGGTTTGGATTGAGCCTCAAACCAAAAGTAATTTGGTTTAGACCCAAACACCGGATTGAAACTAATCTAATTAGATTTCTAATCAGATTAAATTCTAATCTAGTTAAGATTTAATTGAATCCAAATTTAGATCAAATCAGAAATTGATTCCATGGCAATTGAGTCATCTTATAACTCAATCAAACCAAATCCAATTCAAGTCAAACTAAATCCAATTTAATTAGACTTAATCTAAAACTTATTTTCAATCAAATTTAGGTTAATTAGTAATTAAATTACTAATTAATCATCCTACAACTTTTGCATTGGGTTAATTATCAATTGTATTGATAATTATACCCTTAATGATTCATAATCGTCAATCAATCATCGGATCAAACAGAAAATTCTTTTGTGTGTAACCCCATAGGTTCTATTCTATCTAGTAGTGAGACACATTATGATCTTTATTATAATATCATCAAAACTCTTTTTGATGGGTTGAAATAATTCCAACACTGCCCATTGACAATCATCGATCATCAAGATAATACTCATGGGTCCCAGAATCCACTAGTAACATCTTGCAGTATGTAGTGACAATCCTGTAGAATAAAAATATGAATATCTAGGTACAGTTATCATATGATTTAATCCTTCTATTGAAAGTTCTGATTTGATGGTGGTCATGGATAACTCTTCAAACTCCATCATCAATCATATGCTAGATTGGCTCGACTTGAGTTCTCTTGTGAATCTCGTGGAAATTCTTTTCCAGAATTCACTCTTGCTTTGGCCAAAGACTTACTGAACTCAGTTCTGCAAATTATATAGGACTACCTTTTCTACTAAGATCGATAGATTCCATCTAAGTGTATCCTACCCTTAACAGCGAATCTGAACCCACCATAGCCAACATACACAACAAGGATCCGAATGGCTAAGGGCCAAGTAGATGTGCAGTCAAACTATAGCAGCCTCACTGCAAATAGCCAATACACTACAGATCAAAAGACTAATCATACCACTGTAGCTTCGAGAATACCACTGATGAGTGAGTAGACATCCAAATAATTTTTCGTAATGATCACGCTCTGTGCAAGTTGTTCTCTAACAACCTCCTTTATTATTACCCTAGTGTTACCACACTATAGACTCGAGACTCATTTGCCTATAAAAGAGGTGATCATGCATCGATCTAACTGGATTGATCACTATCCTCCATGATGATCTTCTGATCGGGAGCTTTTAGAAATTAACCACTAATAGTGTATGTCTCAAATTCTCAACACCTTCAAAATATGTAAAATTATCTTTGTTAATTTTTAGGATAAATTATGGATACATAAACATGACTGAAAATAAGGATGCCCTTTATTAATAATAAAAGTTTTACAAGTTCAAATATAAGCCCTGAAAATACAAATGTGTAAGTCAATAATTGACTTTCTAGGACACACATCTAACAATGAGTTCACTGAATAGACCTACGAGAGAATATCATATGGAGTCTTATTTACATGTCAGCTGATGATTCTCTAGTGGGAGTTGTGTAAGTGATCTTTTGATCTGAGATCACCATGGTACCTTGTGTACATGATTCTATATTTTGGTTCACTTTCTAACTTAATTCTTTGATCCTTATATGAGATGTTCTAGATGTAGTGAAGTGTGCATGGAGATTGTGAGTGATCAATAAAGGATCAGTCACTCCTAATAAGGGAAGCAAACATCCTATGTGATCTCATTGGTCGATGATTCTGGAAGTCTTTGGCCAAAGCAGGATGATAATTAGAAAAGAGTTTTTAATATATCATCAACTGAATCATCACCTTCTAATCAAGATACATAAAGATAAGTGATTGAGTTTGACATATTTTCATACCAACAGCTCATCTGAGATGTTGTTTGATTGAAAGATTAAATTACACGGTAACTTACCATTGAAGGATATTTTGATAATTTTTTATCAAAATTTTAAATCTTTCAGATAGTCATGATATATTGCTAGATATTAATTTCGACTTATAGACTCATCAAAATTAAAAGAGTTTATTTCAAAAATCAATTTAGAAGAGTCCTAGTTGATTGGGACTCTTCGGGTGACCTAATCTGATCGGATTAGGGTTATGTCGAAAGTTTGGATCCATTGCTGGCTAGATTTAAAATTCAATGGGTCACACACTTTAAAATTTAGCTTTGGTCTAATTTTATTAAGATTTAATATAAATTTTAAGGGTTAAATTGATATTCTAGCACATTGTATTAATTCAAGTTCCTAAATTGGTTTAGATCAAAGTGTTTGAGCTAACCTAGATCAGTTATTTTTGACTTAATGAGATTGAGTCAATTTTGATTGGATCTTTATCCAACTTGAAATAATTTTAAGTAGAGAAGGACTCCTTTGCACCCACCAAATTTTATGCCAAAATAAAAATACCACCCACCTCTTTTTAGCATGTGAAGATGGAGAGTCCTTCTTAAAGAAGACTCTTATCTTAATGCGTTGTCTTAAATTCTCAACCAGATCTCTTATGATTTCATGCCAAATTATTATGATATTTTTATGAGGCATAAAATAGGAGGAGTCCTTCTGTGTGAAGACTCTCCTATACCAAAATTTCACATGATGAATTTACTCACCGAGTGAGAAAGTGGAGCGCCAAAGGTTGGCACCCCTTGGTCCTTCTCACGTCCCTTAGTTCCCTATTTAAATGGGATGTCCCATATGGCCCAAGTGCTAGGTTTTTGGGTGGAAACTAGAGATAAGTGGCATGTAAATCAGAAAAAAATTCTAGAAAAAATTTGAGAAAAAGGCAAGAAAAATTGAGTGGCAAAAGTTGTAAGAAGGGTGGTGAGAGAATTAGCAAGTGTTGCTAGTGTGCCCTAGGATTTGGTTTTTTCATATGTTAGAGCCCAAAATCAAATCTTATGTTGTGAGACATTTGAAGAGTATCTTCTTGGTATAATTTTGGTGGTAAGATTGAAAGTAATTGGGCTTTGGTGTGATTGTTTCTCGAGTTCGAAGCTGGCAGTATTTTTAAAAAGACAAGGCTGCGGCAGTGCACCGGTTAGGAAGGACCTTGGCCAACTTCTTTGTGGATCACCATTGGAGGGCTTCTACTTTGGAATCTTGTAGAGATCACCTACATGCCACATTATCTTTTTGGTGAAAGTAAAAATTCTATCCCTTTTGCATGCTTGTTTTGTTTTGATCAATATCGACAAGTTGATTATAGGACTTAGATTTTGGCTCAATAGTTTTAATCATTAAAGATATTGACTTGTTTGATTTTAAAATTTTAAAAATTATTTTCCACTGTGTGGTTGAAACTCAATAGTGATATCATAGCCATTCTTGTTAGATTCGATCAAACAAGTGCAAAGTAGTAGTGTAGAATTATTCTTGTTCATATAATGTCAAGAATATTGTTTTGATTTTTAGTATCGATCTTTAAATTCAAAAAATTATTTTTGACTTTATAAGAACCATGAATTTAAATTTTAGTTATTAAATTTGTAAATTTATAATAATTTGAAATTTATTTTATCATGGTAGCTTGATGCTTAAATTGATTTATGGTTAAGGGTGTTATGCATGCCTAATATGATTAATGTTTGCTTTATTTTTGATAAGCTTAACATATGTTATGTCTTCTTTTGCACCCTTATATGCTTTTTTGCATGATTATATGATTACTATTATGACTTGTAAAAGCATGTCAAATTACATAATATGTTTTGCACATTTTATGTAGTTGTAGTTAGGATGTGCCGAGACCAGTTCAAAGATCCTCTTAAAAATTATATTAAGTTGTAATGTTGGGATTTACTTTCAATTCAAATATCGAATTCATTTGATCAATTGGTGTCGAGGAAAGTGTAAAAGATGATTTTCTAATTAGGTCTGTATGTTGGTCTGACCAATTTTGTTAGTGTCTAAGAAAAGCTATGGGGTGTCTCCCACCTACTGACCTGACTAATTTGGTCTTATTAAATTTTGGACTTAGATTGATTAGTGATGTAGATACTATAAGGCCTTCCTTCAAACTTGATCAATAGAGTATGTCAAGATCTTAGTGAGCTTATTGTGTTATCCATAAGGCTTACTATAGAAATTGATATGATGTTGATCAAGTGCATATTGATGTTTATGTTATATTTGAATAGTATTACTTTGTTGTGCTATCCACAAGGGCAGCATTATTTAAGTATAATCATATGAGATTGAAGGGTTAACTTAAGTAGAACATTATAGTTTGTTGTGCTATCCACAAGACTATATGGGATCTAAAGGCAAGAGAGAAAAATATTGAGAATTGTATTAGTACAATTGATAAAGAGTTACCTACTCTTGAACTCATGAATGCTTATTGTACTATCCACAAGATATTTGTGAGGAATAGGGATCTCAACCCCACTAAGAAATATTAGTATGTTTTTCGATTTTCATACTTGAGGGCTATGAAGTTCAATAAAATAGTGAGAGATACAATTAGATAAAAGTCCTAATCTAATTGTGCATGTCATCATGAGTTTTTTGCTTATATTATATTCTTATTATTATAGATTAACTATACATATGGCATCCTCACTATCACTTAGAGGCACACTAGATGCAAATAAATTGACCAGACCTAACTACGTCGACTGGTTAAGAAACTTGAGAATAGTTCTCATTCAGGAGAAATTCTCCTACATTCTGGATATACCTGCACCCGATACGATTGGAGAAGATACTTTTGAGGAGGAAAGAGCCACATACAAGATGTGAAAAGAGGATAGTGTGACTGTCAAATGCATCATGCTTGCTTCGATGAGTAACGAGCTTTAGAGGCAGCATGAGGATATGAATGTTTCCTCTATACTCCTTAATCTTAAGGAGTTATATGAGGAATAAAGTAGAACTGCTAGATATGAGATATCTAAGCAGTTATGCCGTACCTGTATGACTGAAGGCACCTCTGTGCAAATGCATGTCTGAAAGATGATTGATTTGATCACTCGTTTGGGACAACTGAATTTTGCCATTGACGGTGAACTGAGCCAGGATTTGATCCTGCAGTCTCTCTCTGATTCTTTCTCTTAGTTTATCATAAATTATTATATGAACAAACTGAACACTAGCCTGCCTGAGCTACTGAACATATTGAAAACAACAGAAAGCCATTTCAAGGGCAAAAAAGCTCTGGTACTTCTTATCGATAAGATCAACAAGAAGAAAGGCAAGAAGGGTTTTAAGAAAAAGATGAATTTTAAGATTGGAATCTCTAAGAAGAAGATGAAGAAGATCTCCGTCAAAGGTACTTGCTATCACTGTGACAAAGAGGGCCACTGGAAGAGGAATTGCTAGGAATACCTTGTAACCGTGAAATCGACAAATATTGCTAAAGATTTGTATATGATGCAAACTAACTTATCATTAAGTACTTCATTTTCAGATTCTTGGGTAATAGATACTATCTGTGGCTCACACCTTTGCAAATCGTTGCAGGGTATATAGAAAATAAAGTCTGAATAAAGATAACTTTAAACTATTCGATGCTAGTGGAGAGTCCATTCAGGCTGAAACCGTAAGCACCAGGGTTTTGAAGTTACCTTTGGACAAAATTTTGGAACTAAAGACATGTTATTATATTCCTAATGTTGTTAGAAATATTATTTCTATACCATTGTTATTGGAACAAGATTTTGAAATAAAAGCAAAGAACAATGGTTGTTCTATATATTTTTTTAATAAATATTATGAAAATACTTATATTGATAATGATCTTTTATTTCTTTCACTTAATGATAATGTACTTCATATTGATGATATGAAGAAAAGAAAGAGAGAGGATGTGAATGTCACATACCTCTGGCACTACCGACTTGATCATATAAATGAGTCGAGAATTAACAAGTTATACAAAGATAAATTCTTTAATCCTTATGATTATGAATCATATGAAACTTATGAATCTTGTCTCATAAAAAAAATGATCAAGACTTCATTTATAGGACATGGAGAAAGGGTGAGTGACATATTGGATCTTGTACATACTGATGTATGTGGTCTAATATCAACTCAAGTCAGAGGTGGATACTCTTACTTCATCACATTTACTGATGATAAGTCTAGGTTTAGATATGTGTATTTAATGAAATACAAATCCAAAACCTTTGACAAATTTAAAGAGTATCAAAGAATGGTTGAGAAATAAACTGGTAAAAGTATTAAAGCTCTTCAATTTGATCGAGGAGGAGAATACTTGTCTAATGAGTTTTTTGATTATTTAAAATAAAAAAGAATACTCTCTCAATGGACACCTCCTTATACTTTATAATTAAATAAAATTGCAGAAAGGAGGAATTGCATCCTATTAGATATGGTGCGGTCCATGATATATTTCATGGATCTTCTGATATCCTTTTGGGGATATGCTCTCGAGACTGCAGCGTATATCTTACATAAAGTACCTTCTAAATATATTTCTAGCACTTCATATGAAATATGAAAAGAGAAAAGATCCTCTCTTAAGCATCTTAAGATTTGGGGTTGTCCGACTTATCTGAAAAATATTGATGGGCATAAGCTGCATGCTAGATTAGAAAAATACAGATTTGTGGGTTATCCCAAGGAGAGTATAGAATATTACTTTTACCATCCTACTCAACAAAAAGTGTTTGTTGATAGGCATATCATTTTTTTGAAAAAAGAGTTTATCCAAGAAGGAGGTAGTGGGAGGTCTGTTGAACTTATGAAAGTTCAAAACCTACAATCCATTCAGGATTTACAAAATAATTGTCAACCATATGTGCCCAATTTTAAAGCACAGCCATTACACACACCTTCTCTCCGAAGGTCAAGTAGAGTACGTAATGTATCACTCAAGTATGGATTTGTTATTGAGAATGACAATACATCCCACATCATTGAAAATGATGATCCCACGACCTATTCGAAAGATGTCATGAGTAGCGACTCTTACAAATGGCTCAATACCATAAAATCCAAAATGAACTCCATGTATACCAACCAAGTTTGGATTTTGATTGATACGCCTAAGGGTGTGACCCCAATAGGCTGCAAATGGATCTTCAAAAGGAAGATTGGAGTAGATGGCCAGGTAGAGACCTAGGCCAGGCGAGTGGCAAAAAGTTTCAGACAAAAATAAGGTGTTGATTATGAAAAATTTTTTTCACTGGTAGTCATGCTCAAGTCTATTCGGATAATGCTTGCTATTGCAGTATACCATGACTATGAGATCTGGCAGATGGATGTCAAGATTGCCTTCCTCAGTAGAAACCTTGAGAAAGAAGTCTATATGACTCAGCTAGAGAAATTTGTCTCTGGTGAGAGAGCAAATTAGGTATGTAAGCTGAATAGATCCATTTGTGAATTAAAACAAACATTGAGGAGCTGGAACATTCATTTTGATGAGACAATCAAATTGTTTGACTTTATCAAAAATATGGATGAATCCTATGTGTACAAGAAGACTAGTGGGAGTATTGTTATCTTCTTGGTCTTATATGTGGATGACATACTGCTTATTAAAAATAATATTTCGATGTTGCAATCGATGAAGACATGACTATCTCAAAAATTTTTCATGAAAGATTTGGATGAAGCATCCTATATACTTGGTATAAAGATCTATAGAGATAGATCAAAAAAGATGCTAGGCTTGTCCTAGTCTAGGTACATTGACCTTGTGTTGAAGAGGTTCAACATGGAGGAAAGTAAAAGAGGTTACTTGCCCATAGGTCATGGCATACTACTATCTAAGAAGATGTCTCCTAAGACACCTGAAGAGAGAAATAGAATGAGTTTTATTCCTTATGCTTCGACTGTAGGATCAATTATATATGCTATGTTATGTACTAGGCCTAACGTGGCTTATGCCTTAGGCATTGTAAGCAGATTTTAGGCTGATCCCAGAGAGGATTATTGGAAAGCTGTGAAAAATATACTCAAATACTTGAGAAGGACTAAAAGAATTTTTCTAATATATGAAGGATCTGATTTAAAACTGAAAGGTTATACTGATTCTAGTTTTTAATCTGATCTGGACAATAGCAAATCTATATCTGGGTATGTGTTCACTCTATATGGTGGTGTAGTAAGTTGGAAGAATTTCAAACAGCAAACTGTTGTTGACTCGATCATTGAGGCTGAGTATATTGCTACTAGTGAGGCTGCTAAGGAGGCCGTCTGGATGAAGAAATTCATCTCAAAATTGGATGTGGTTCCAAAGATTGAACAACTAGTGCCCCTTTATTGTGATAATATTGGGGTAGTTGCTCAAGCCAAAGAACCAAGATCTCATCATAAATCCAAGCATATCCTAAGATGATTCCACCTTATTTTGAAGATAGTTGAATGATGCGATGTCATCGTGGAGCAAGTTGACACCAAGAATAATATAGCAGACCCATTCACTAAGGTCTTGTCAATACAGCAGTTTGATCGCCACTTTGATAGCATGAGCATCAAGTATAGAGGTGATTGGCTTTAGTGCAAGTGGAAGATTGAAAGAATAATGCCCTACAAGCCAATCGCATACGGGATGTGACAGGATATTTTCTATAATTTATCTTTCAAACTTATATAATTGATATTAATATTATTAATAAAATAGATATTTTTGATTCATTATATGCTGCATCTTTTTATTCTTAAGATTATAATGAACTCCCTAAGTCCAGACAATAGTTTTAAGGTCGTGATGAGATCACGTCAGTGAGATCTAAATCCTTGATAGTCATGATCTAAAATATTCTCAGTCATTGATTAATTGAGTCGGAGATCAATAATACCGAAAAGATTGGCATATCCTATGTATGCTCAGAAATGAGGGTAGTTGATCTCACAACCACTTATGTGGTGATACTAATACAAGGATATGGATGCTCATTAGAGAATTAGTTCACCGAATAGACCTGTGAGAGAATATCAGATGAAGTTTTATTTATATGTCAGCTGATGATTTTCTAGTGAAAGTTGTGTAAGTGATATTTTGACCAGAGATTGCCATGGTACCTTATGTACATGAATTCATATTTTGGTTCACTTCCTAACTTGGTTCTTTAATCCTTATATGAGGTGTTCTAGATGTAGTGAAGTATGCATGAAGATTGTGAGTGATCAATAAGAGATCAGTCACTCTTAATAAGGGGAGCAAACATCCTATGTGATCTCATAGGTCGATAATTCTAGAAGTCTTTGACCAAAGTAGGATGATAATTAGAAAAAAATTTTTAATATATGATCAACTGAATCATCATCTTCTGATTGAAATATATAAAGATAAGTGATTGAATTTGACATACTTTTATGCCCACAGCTTATCTGAGATGTTGTTTGATTGAAGGTTTGAATTACACGGTAACTTACCACTAAAGGACATTTTGATAATTTTTCATCAAAATTTTAGATCATCCAAGTAGTCATGACATATTGATAGATATCAATTTTGACTTGTAGACTCATCAAAATTAAAAAAATTTAATTCAAAAATTAATTAGGAAGAGTCCTAGTTGATTGGAACTCTTTGGGTGACCTAATCTGATCGGATTAGGGTTACGTCGAAAGTCTGGATCTATTGTTGACTAGATTTGGAACTCAATAGGTCACACACTTTAAAATTTAGTCTTGATCTAATTTAATTAAGATTTAATATAAATTTTAAGGGTTAAATTAATATGCTAGCACATTGTATTAACCCAAGTTCCTAAATTGATTTAGATCAAAATATTTGAGCTAACATAGACCAGTTGTCTTTGACTTAATGGGATTGGGTTAATTTTGATTAGATCTTTATCCAACTTGAAACAATTTTCAGTGGAGAAGGACTCTTCTATGCCCACTAAATGCCACACCAAAATAAAATGCTGCCCACCTCTTTTTAGCATGTGAACATGGAGAGTCTTTCTTAAAGAAGACTCTTATCTTAATGCATTGCCTTAAATTCTCTACCAAATCTCTTATGATTTCATGCCAAATTATTATGGAATTTTTATGAGGCATAGAAGAGGAGGAGTCCTTTTGTATGAAGGCTCTCCTACACCAAAATTCCACACGATGAATTTATTCATAGCATGAGAAATTTAGGTGCCAACTTTAGTCCTTCTCACGTCCCTTAGTCCCCTATTTAAAAAGGACATCCCATATGGCCCGAGTGCTGGGTTTTTTGATGGAAACCAGAGATAAGTGGTGTGTAAATCAAAAAAAAAAATTGAAAAAAATCTAAGAAAAAGGTAAGAAAAAATTATGTGGCAAAAGTTATAAGAAGGATGGTGAGAGAATTAGCAAGTGTTGCTAGTGTACCCTAGGGTTTGATTTTTCTATGTGTTGGAGCCCAAAATCAAATCCTAAAATGTGAGACATTTGAAGAGTATCTTCTTAGTATAATTTTGATGGCAAGATTAAAAGCAACTGGGCTTTGGTGTGATCGTTCCTCAAGTTCGAAGCCGATAGTATTCTTAAGAAGATAAGGCTGCGGCAGTGCATCGATTAGGAAGGACCTTGGCCAACTTCTGTGTGGATCACCATTGGAGAGCTTCTACTTTGGAGTTTTGTAGAGATCACCAATATGCCATATTATCTTTTTGATGAAAGTAAAAGTTCTATCCCTTTTGCATGCTTATTTTGTTTGGATCGACATCGGTAAGATGATTCTAGAGTTTGGATTTTGGCTTGATAGTTTTAATCATTAAAGCTATTGACTTGTTTGAATTTAAAATTTTAAAAATTACTTTTCGCTACATGGTTGAAATCCAATAAGTGGGAGGATGAACTCAAAGAGAGAGTCTCTAAAGAACAATGAGTCATAGGACTGTACAGCCTATTTAAGATGAGCCAGTATATGTAGTACCTTCTCTATCTCATAGATCTAGTATGATCTTCCATCTTTTAAAAAGGTACTTGGTATTCTCACATAGGATTCAGAGAAAGTATTTCTCGAGGTAGATTGAAAACATAAGGATGATCCTGAAATCCATGATGAGATGATGTTGTACATCGACCCCGAGAAATAGATGTGTAGATAGCCCTATTAAATGGATATCTTTGAAAGGTATCTATTTATAGTGGCCTATGTATTTCACTTCCAGTGATAGGGATCACATTGCAAAAATCTATTTATGGATTTAAGCTAAAATCTCAGAGTTGGAATAGTTATTTTAATGATGTGATCAAATTATTTGATTTTATCAAAAATAAGGAAGAATCATATAGTTACATAAAGGTTAGTCGGAGGGTCCCATGCTGACATCAGTTATGATGTAGTTGCATATAGAATTTTCTCATTAAAAACCTAGGTCAAACATCTTATATTCTAAAAATAAAGGTCTATAGAGATAGATCCTAAAAGGATATTTGATTTTCACAGACAAGAACATAGAAAAGGTGCTGAAAAGGTTCAATATTGAAACCTCCCAAAGGGATCTATCATCTTTCTAGGCATGGGTGTATGCCATACCATGTACTCGACTTGATATATTTTACTGTGAGAGTCACGAGCAGATGTTAGTCGAATCCAAATTGAGAGCATTGGATTGCTATAAAAAATATCCCTAGGCACTAAGGGATTATTCCTCGACTTTGAAGAAGGGTTAGAGCTAAGAGTGGGAGGACACACTGATGCTGATGGAAGAATATCTACATCAGCATGTATTCTTGAGTTATGTTGGTTTGATATGTTGGAAGGGTTTCAGGCAATCGACTAATAGAAGCTGCATATACTATAGATGTGCAGAATGCATTCTAGTTCGTATGATAGTTGCAAAATTAGATGTCATACCATTAGATGCTATGATATTGTACTGCAAAAATAATGGTCCATAGCCCTCGCTAAGGAGTTAAGATCTCACCAGAAGTCAATGCACATAGAGCAAAGATATACGCGATTACCTTGAGTAAAAATACATGGATGTGCAAAGAGTAAACTTCATATAGGATGTGGTGGGCCTGAGTCACTTATCCAGCTAAACACCAAAGCCTGACTTCAGAAGATGGGGCTCAGGTATATGGTAGATTGGCTTTAGTGCAAGTGAGAGTTTATTAGATTCGTGCCGTAGAAGCCAATCTTGATGGACACAAACCTTTATTTAGAAGATATTTTGTACTTGACGGGCAGTCTTGATAACCAATCATATCATATGTGTCCATGATTTATTCTAAAAATTAATAAAGATGATTTTGTATATTCTCAAGGTGTTGAGAATTTGAGACATACATCATTAATAGTTAATTTCTAAATACTCCCGATCGAAGGATCATTATGGAGGATAGTGATCAATTCATTCAAGATCGATGCATGGATCATCTTCTTTTCGGACAGATGAGTCTCGAGTTTGCAGTGTGGTGGATGAGAGTGTAGGTGGTTGCTAGAAAATAACTTGTATTGAGCATGACCAATATAAAAAATTACTTGGATGTCTACTCACTCATCAATAGTTTTCTCTATGCTACAGTAGTGTGATTGATCTTTCGACCTGTGGTGTATTGGCTATTTATAGCAAAGTTACTTAGTTTGACTACACGTTCTCTTGGTCTTTAGCCATTCAGTTCTTTGCTGTGTATGTTGGCTATTGTAGGTTTAGGTTCGCTGTTTGGAGTAGGATACATCTAGATAGAATCTATAGACTTTGGTAGAAAAAGAGTAGTCTTATGTGATTCACAACACTGAGTTTAAGAAGTCTCTAGCTAGAGCAAGAGTAAATACTAAAAAAGAGTTTTCATGGGATTCATAGATGAATCGAGTCGAGCCAATCTGGCATATGACTGATGATAAGATTTGATGAGTTCTCCATGACCTCCATCTAGTCAGAACTCATGATAGAGAAATTGTATCACACGATAACTATACCTAGGGATTCATCTTTTCTGTTCTGTTGGATTATCACTACATGCTGCCAGGCATCACTGGTAGATCATGAGAACTCACTAGGATTATTTTTGTATCAACGATCTTTGTTGAGGTGAGTCGAAATCGTTCCAGCCCATTAAAAGGAGTTTTGATAATACTGTGATGAAGATCACGGTATGTCTCACTATCAGACAGAATAGAACCTGAGGGGTCACACTATTGAAAAATATATCCTAAAGTGAATCATCTAGATTGTAGATGATTGCGCTCCATATATGTATATGAATTATAAAATAATAAATATTATCTGACAGATTCATCATAAAGAATATATCTTCCTAAATAGAACTCATATATTATGATGAAATCCTTAGAGCTACTTCCAAAATGATAAAAGAGGATTTATCATATGGTTCATAAGTCCTGCTCATAACCAAATGGTATAATGGTTACAAGGATGATAATTATATCAAGTGTAGGTTGTTCTGTGCCATATTAGTTGGTTCTCCTTTCAATCAAGATGTGTGGTGACACGGATATGGCATATGGATGAAATGTAGGAGTATGTTTCACTGAGCATGACCACTTCTAGAGCACTCTGCTATCAAGAGTTGCTCTGATGGGATATGGATATAAGTGTCCCTCTGATCTGAGACTGCCTCGATGACTTACAAGCAACTCACTGTCCTTTGATGTCGAACTATCCAAATTTTTAATTCGGTGATGGAAGGTTTCTGGGTATAGCCAAGTACTTGTGAAGTTTGAGTGCGAGTCAAGATGGGATTGATCACTCCAAGTAAAATTAGAGATGATGCATCATTGTGTTTCAATTCAACAAAACTCTAGCCAAAGTAGTCCTAGTGAGGAGTCATAAAATTTTTGAGATTGAAATATAATATGGACCACTCATCCTGGGTTGAGTCATCCTTAAGCATTGATAGTCAAAGGGATGAATTATACGGTAACTATATCTACGTTGGTTCTAGAATATTGTGGGATATACATTTGGCCTATCCGAACATCAAGTCATTATTGCTAGATGGTTACATCGATTGGTATAGAAATTATTCTTATACTACCGACTTAGATTCAAACCTATGAGGTCATATATATAGAAGTACCTATCTGATCAAATGGCTGATCAATGATTATGAATCATTGAAGAATTTAGTTATCGATGTGATTGATAATTAATCCTGTACAGAGGTTGCAATGAATTATTTATTAATGATTGATAAATTAAAAGAATAATTAATTAATAATTTGATTGTTATTGGCTCAATTTGATTAAGCAATGGAGATTGGATTAAATCTAATTGAATTGAATTCAATTAGGTTGGCTTTGGATTAATTGGATGCAGCCCTATTGGATAACAGGATTTATTTCAATTGATCTTAAGAATGTAAATCAAATTTTGAGTTGAATAAAATTTAATTTAGTTTGATTTAGGCTTTGATTGGATCAAACTCTATTCGATAATAGGCTTGATTAGATTAAGCCCTATTATCAAATGCTTCTCTAAAAATATTAAAGAAAAATATCCAAGAATCAATCCTTGGATTAATGAAATTTTAATCTAACTAATTCTCAATTAGATTAGGGCCTAATTAGTTTCATAATTGGACTATGGTTTAATTGGTTAGTTTGTTATAACTAATTCTTAAGTTAGTTAGGAATGGTTCCAAGAATTAATTAGAATTGGAATAAGATTCTTGAGCCCTATTTGGAATAGGACTTAACCAACTCCTAAACCCATCTATTTAAGATCCTCCATGCCCCACCTCTTTCCATCATGAGTATCTACACCCCAAATCTGATGCCATGCCCTCTCCTCTCTTCCATAAAAGAAAATAGGCCGTCCCCTTCTTGTGGTCGCCTAAAAAAGAAAAAAAGAGGGGGGGCATCCAAGAGTTGGACGCCCCATAACTCCACGCGTGAAGCCCCTCTTCTCTCCCCTCTTTGGAATAGATTTTATAAGAGTTTGCTACTAGTTTCAAGGCATCAAAGAAAGCTCCTCATGCTGCTATTGTTGCAAAAAATTAGAAAAAAAATATTCTTCCCAATGAGAGAAAGAGAAGGAAGAAGAAGGGTCTTCTTTCTAATGCACAGCCTTAGAGAAGAAGGAGCTCTTCTCACAATTTTTTTTTTATTTTTTTCTAATATGAAAGTTAGATTGGATCTAATTTTTAATATAAAAATTTAAAAAAAAAATATCAAAAAAATTTGGTTGGGTATTTGGGAATTCCTAGAGTTTTAAATCAATGAGAAAAGGGAGAAGAAAAGAGAAGAATGATTTTTCTCTTGGGTCTCTCTTTTGGATTCATCTAGAGCTTAAAATTTTATATTATTTTTTATATAAAAAATTAGATTAGATCTAATTTTTATCATAAAAAATTAGAAAAAAAAAGTTCTTCTTAAAGGCCTGAAAGGAAGAGAGAAATGTTCTCTCTTGTGCATGAGAGAATTGGAAAGAAATGGTTCTTCTCTTGATCTCTATCATAGAGATCTGATGTACGGTTTTAGAAAGAAAAAGAGAAGATCTTCTTATTTTTATCTTCTTAATATTTTTTTAGATCAGCCAAAGTATGGTATCTTCACGAGTTAGCACTCCTGGAGAGATCGACCAGCACAAGAGCTTCGTGTGAATATTTGTAGAGGTTGGACACATGTGCGGCTGCTTAGCATCATGAAGAACCAACTACTATAGATTTTGGATGTGCTGATCTACTATCCGTGCTTAGGTATGGAGTTTTGAACTCAATTTATATTTAGATATGATCTAAACATAATTCAAATATGATCTGATTTGTTATAGATGTGATCTATATTTACTAAATTTTAAATTTTAGATTTACATACATGCATATTACTTGATGTCATAAATTTTGTATAGTAGTTTTAGATTTGATCTATGCATGCATTATAGATTAAATTATTTAATCTATATATGTTTCATCATAAAATTTTAAAAATGCATGCACAAAACCACCATGCTTCCCTTCAAGTGGTATCAGAATGAAGGTTTGTTATGACATGAACATATATACATGTAAAGTTGAAATCTAGATTTAGTAATGTATGAGATGTATTATGATCTGATTTTAGATATGATCTAATATAAAAATCAGATCTGATATAATTTAGATTTGATCTAAATTTTTGCATATATGATATGTGAGTAGATTAGATGATTCGATTAGAAAGTACTTGGATTGAGTTGATCACCAAGCCATCCGATCATAGGTTCAAAAAAGGTTTAAAGGCCCTCTTTTCTTATTCGATAGGATGCTCTTATGGCATGTGGGGGTACCATATGATTTAATCCCATGAAGAAGAATACAAAAGGAAGAACTTACTTTTCTACAAAATTTTAGATGTTGAAACCCTAGTTGTTGTATATAATACAAAGCTTGAGTTATATGAAAAGTAAAACATCTAATCTGTATGATTAAAATTATTTTAATCATAAAAAATAAAATTTAAAATCATAAAATATTTAGATATGATTTAAAATTTGTTATGATTGATTTTATTTCAGTTTATGTAAAAATTTTTAGGTCTGAAACTATATGATACCTGTTGACATGCCAACTGAGCTGACTCAATTTTGAACTGACTCGATCCAGTCATTTGATTTAGTCGGCTTAGTACTGACTGATCTGATCTAGTTATCTCAGACTGAATAGTAATGATTACTATTCATGATCAGTTAGTCAATCAAGTATCAAACTTACTCGATTAATTGAAATGAGCCAACTCAGTTTAGGGATAAGCTGACCTAGTTTTTAGAACAAAAAATTTTACATAAAAATAATATAAAATTATTTTATAAAATTAAAATAATTTCAATTAATAACCTTAATCTATGTTAATACTATACTTAATTAAGAATTAAGAAATATATTTTAGATCTAGAATTATGATTAATTATCTAATGACTTGCATAAAATATGAGGTATGGGTTAGCTCAAATCAGATCCTTTTAATTGGGTTAAACCTAAGGTTAGAATCAAAAACTTAATAGACTAAAAAGAGTAGTTAATCAAATCTAACCAATAGTTGATTTAGATTAGGTTAAGGATACTCTAGACCAAGCACAATAGTTATAGATGGTCGAATTCATGTCTTTGATTAAACCAAATGGACCTTGATTGTAGCTCAAAAGTTAAGCCCAAGTCATTGGACTAATTAGATCACTAGTGACTCGAGTTGATCTACATCGTTAAGGTTAATCAGTATGATTGATTTAGGTGCTCTGGATCGATTTATCTCTAGTCCTTCTTATGACTTAGTGAAGTTAGTGAAAAGATTTACGACTTGTCGATTGGACCAGCTAGTCTCTAGTCCTTTATATAACTTGATAAAGTCAGTAAGAGAATTTATGACTTGTAGGGCTAGTTATGGGGATAACTAGTAGCCTCTTATTAAGGTACATGATAATGCATCCAATATCCTAAATAGGCATTGGAGGTGCCACATGCTTGGTATCTATTGGGTATTGAAATTATCATTCATCATATGACTATCTTGTTGCATTCTTTAGATCAATGGTTAGGTTGGCCGAGCCACACTCGGGCCTGAATATTCATTTGCTGGATGCACTCCATGTAGTCATGTTAATGGTTGGACCTAATGAGATTTTTCAGTGGAGGCACCACACGCATGCTGAAGAGATATCTGGGGCAAAGTCCAATTGCTAAAAATTATTTAGAGAAATAATTGGTTAGAAATCTACCCATGATGCATTAAGATTGGCCGAGCCACACTCGGATCTGAATGCAGTCTGTGTGGATTCTAGCACCCACTAAGGAATTAAAGTAATTTCTCGAATTGGAGGTAAAGGCTATCAATTCATATAAAATAGTGAGAGAACTTTTAAACTAAAGTCTAAATCTTTGGACTTAAAATAGTTTATATACTAATAGATCAATTATTTTTTTTTTAGAAATAGTTAGAATATTATCACTTTGTTTACTGTTAGATAGTGATATTGTTATCGGACCCAACTTCGATAGCCAGTATCGAAAGTTGAGTATAGTTTTTGAGCCTGAATTGATCAAGAAGTCTAAGACTAATCTAAACAGGTCTAAAAGAGAAATCAGCAAATAGTTGCTAGTCAAGATAAGTTATATGATAATTCTTTAAAATTTTTCTATTGATAATACTACTATCTGGGTATAGGATATCAATAGTATAAGTCATGCTTGTAAATAGTTGCAAAAGACTTCAGGATAGTAGAAGATTTGAAAATAGCAAGAGACTCTTGAATGTAGGAGATGGAAGTCTGTTCCAGTCTTAACATTAAGAAGCTCGATGTAAAGGCATCCTTGAGTAGATACAGTAAAGTACCATGTCAACCGAATAGATATTTCAATTTCTAGGTTTGGGATGGAGATTTGATCTTCCATATGAATGCTATACAGGGATCAAACTTTGAGAAATGGCTTGAAGCCATTAAATCTGAAATAAAGTCTATGAAGATCGATGATGTATGGACATTTGTTGATTCACCTGAAGGGATAAGACCCATAGGGTGTGAGTGGATTTTAGATGGATAAGAGGCACAAATGAAAAGATAGAGATCTATTAATTTTGTCCAATTGTCAAGAATTTCATTAAAATTATAGTGTTGACTATGACAAGATATTTTCTTTTTGGCAATCCTCAAAATCATTTGGATTGAATCAAGCTTCTTGAAGCTGGAATATATATTTTGAACATATGGCTTCATTGAGAATAAAGTAGAATTCTGTATGTATAAATGGGCTGATAGTTTTGTAATAGTATTCTTTGTGTGGTTTTGGATGAAATTCTCTTAATCAGAAATAACATCTCTATATTATAGGGAAAAAAGATTGGTTGTCATCTCTATTCTCCATAAAGGTTTGGAAGGTTATGAGAACCATCTTTAAGTATTTATGAAATACCAAGAACTAATGACTCATTTATGGAGAATCTGATTTAAAATCTATGGAATATTGATTCTAGTCTCTAGTCGGATCGAAATGACAAAGTTATGTCAGATTATATTTTTTATCCTAAAAGAGGAGCGACATGCTGGAAAGATTTCATGCAGTATTCAATAGTCAATTTTATTTGCGATATGGAATTTTTTGCATAATTTGATGTTGGCAAAGAAGTTATTTAGCTATAAAAGTTCATTAGCGAGCTTGGAGTGGTACCCTTCATTAATGGTCCAGTCTTTTTGTATTGACAGTAGTACTGGAACTATAGCTCAAGCTGAAGAACTGATATTCTATCTAAGAACCAAATATTTTTTCCATTGCAATTATCTGAAAGGATTGAAATAAAGTTGACCTTAGAAAAATTGATTAAAAGGAGAACTTGGCTGACCCATTGACTAGAGCAATCGAATCTAAGGAGTTCGATGATTATAAATAGAAGATGGATATTTGATATCGATCTGATTGACTTTAGTTCAAGTGAGAGTTATTGAAAAATATGTCCTAAAGCTAATCATCTAGATTGTAAATGATTGCGCTCCATACATGTATATAAATTATAAAATAATAAATATCATTTGATAGATTCATCATAAGAAATATATCTTTCTAAATAGAACTCATATGTTATGATGAAGTCTTTAGAGCTACTTCTAAAATGATAAAAAAGAATTTATCGTTTGATTCTTAAATCTTGCTCATGACCAAATGATACAATTATTATAAAGATGATAATTGTATCGAGTGTAGGTCATTATGTGCCATATTAGTTAATTATCCTCTAACCAAGGTATGTGGTAACATGGGTATGGCATATGGGTAAAATATAGAAATACATTTCACTGAGTGTGACCACCTCCAGAGTACTTTACTATCAAGGATTACTCTGATAGAATATGGGTATAAGTATCCCTTTGACCTAAGACTGCCTCGGTGACTTACAAGTAACTCACTGTCCTTTGATGCCAGACTATCCAAATTTTTAATTCGGTGATGAAGGATTTTTAGGTACAGTCAAGTACTTATAAAGACTGAGTGTGACTCAAGATGGGATTGATTGCTCCAAATAAAATTAGAGATGATGTATCACTATATTTCAATTCAGCAAAACTCTAACTAGAGTAGTCCTAGTGAGGAGTCAAAGAATTTTTGAGGCTGAGACACAATATGGACCACTCATCCTGGGTTGACAGTTTAACCCTAAGTCATCTTTGAGCATCGAGAATTAAAGGGATGAATTATATAATAACAATATCCACATAGGTTCTAGAATGTTGCGGAGCATACATTCGATCTATCCTGATGTCGAGTCATCATTGCTAGATAGTTACATCATTGGTACAAAAATTATTTTTGTACTACTGGCTTAGGTTCGAATCTATGGGGTCACACACATAGAAGTACTTATTTGATCAAATGGCTGATCAATGATTATGAATCGTTGAAGGATTTAATTATCAATGTGATTGATAATTAATCCTGTACAAAGATTGTAATGAATTATTTACTAATGATTGATAAATTTAAAAAATAATTAATTAATAATTTGATTGTTATTAGCTCAATTTGATTGAGCAATGGGGATTGGATTAGATCTAATTAAATTAAATTTAATTAGGTTAGCTTTGGATTAATTGGATGCAGCCCTATTGGATAACAGGGCTTATTCCAATTGATCTTAGGGAAGCAAATTAAATTTTGAGTTAAATAAGATTTAATTTAGTTTAATTTAGGCTTTGATTAGATCAAATCCTATTGGATAATAGACTTGATTGGATCAAGCCCTATTATCAAATGCTTCTCTGAAAATGTTAAAGAAAAATATCCAAGAATCAATCCCTAGATCAATGGGGTTTTAATCTACTTAATTTTTAATTGGATTGAGGCCTAATTGATTTTATAATTGGGTTAAAATCTAATTAGTTAGTTTGTTAACTAATTTCTAAGTTAGTTAGGATTGGATTCCAGAATTAGTTAGAATTGAAATAAGATTCTCGAGCCCTATTTGGAATAGGACTTAACTAACTCCTAAACCCATCTATTTAAGATCCTCCATGCCCCACCTCTTCCCACCATGAGTATCCATGCCCCAAATCTGATGCCGCACCCTCTCCTTTCTTTCATGAAAGAAAATAGGCCATCCCCTTCTTGTGGTCGCCCAAAAAAGAAAAAAAGAGGAGGGAGCATCCAAGAGTTGGATGCCCCATAACTCCATGCATGAAGACCCTCTTCTCTCCCCTCTTTGGAAGAGATTTTGTGAGAGTTTGCTACTAGTTTCAAGGCATTAAAGAAAACTCTTCTTGCTGGTATTACAGTAGAAAATTGGAGAGAAAGGTTCTTCCCAATAAGAGAAAGAGAAGGAAGAAGAAGGGTCTTCTTTTTAGTACGCAGCCTTGGAGAAGGAGTTCTTCTCACATATTTTTTTATTTTTATTTTTTTTAGTATGAAAGTCAGATTGGATCTAATTTTTAATATAAAAATTTAGAGAAAAAATATCAAAAAAATCTGATTGGGTATTTGAGGAATCCTAGAGTCTTAGATCAAGGAGTAAAGGGAGAAGAAAAGAGAAGAATGGTTCTTCTCTTGAGTCTCTCTTTTGGGTTCTTCTAGAGCTTAAAATTTTATGTTATTTTTTATATGAGAAATTAGCTTAGATTTAATTTTCATCATAAAAAATCAAAGAAAAAAAGTTCTTCTTAAAGAGGTGAAAGGAAGAGAAAGATTCTCTCTTGTGCATGAGAGAATTGAAAAGAAAAGATTCTTCTCTTGATTTCTATCATAGAGATCTAATGCATGATTTTAGAAAAACAAAGAGAAGATCTCCTTATTCTTCATCTTCTTCATGTTCCTCTTAGATCAGTCAAAGTATGATATCTTCATGAGCTAGCACTTCTGGAGAGATCAATCAGTATAAGAACTTCATGTGGATACCTGTAGAGGTCGGACACATGTGAGGCTACTTAGCATCATGAAGAATCAACTACTATGAATTTCAAATGTGGTGATCTGCTATCTGCACTCAGGTATGGAGTTTTAAACTCAATTCATATTTAGATATGATCTAAACATAATTAGTAAAACATTATAACACATTAAGTGATTTTTAATTAAACTAGTTGTATTTTCAATTAGTAACACATTATAATAAATATATCTTTTTATAAATAAAAATATTTAAGAAGGGCATCGAAAGCTTTAAAGATGGTGCATTGATCGCAAACAAAAGAAAGATAAATCCAGATAGATTAGATATCAACAATGATAACTTTTATGTGATATTACATAGCTACTAATAAATCTAATATGATATCATCTTATTTTTAATTTTGTTCAATCTCAATGCTTTTGTGCTGAATGATGGGTTTATTTTGGATTGATAGCAAGAAATTTGAAGTGATTTGCCATCTGAATTGTTGAAAATTATGTCCTAAAATCAATTGACTTATTATAAATAATTAGATTTTATATACGAGTTATTGATCAATGAATAAAAATTATTTTAACTTTTTCATCATAAGATGAATATTTTTATTATTAGAAGTCTTGTATTATGATGAAATCCTTAGAACTATATTATGATTGATAAAAGAGGATTTATCGAATAGTTTTTAAATATGTTTGTGATCAAATGATATGTCATTAATAGGATGATGATGTTTATTGGTGCAAAAATCTGCCTGCGTCGGAGAAGCTGGAGTCAAGGGAGTCACGGTCGCCGTCGGGACCTGTAAAAGAAGTCTAGACCGGAGTTGGGGTTGCTCCAGCAAGACCTTCCGACGCTCAAGTTAGTTCTCTGCCTCAACAAGAATGGAGTGCTCGAACAAAAATTTTAGCAGAGTTTTAGGATAGAAATTAGAGCTTAGAGAATAATGTATCTGGGGTCTCCCTTTTATAGGTGGAGGGGGAACAGACTGATAGCGATGTCTGTAACTATCTGGCAGTGGGCTACCCAGGGTCAGGAGGAGTTTGTTGCAAAGAGTAGTGGAGTGGGATCGTGGCCATCACCGGGACATGCCACGTGGAGTCTGTTGTGGGGAGTGGAGCGGCGTCCGTTGTCGTGACTTGCCAGAGGGTGGAGGAACCGCGTGGTATCCATCACAGGAAGTGGAGCAGAATCGTGGCCATTATTGTGGTCTGTCAGGGAGTGATGGAGCCGTGCAGAATCCATCACTGGAAGTGTAGCAGAGTCGTGGCCGTTACTGTGGCCTGCCAGGGAGTGATGGAGCCGTGCAAAATCTGTTACAGGAAGTGGAGCAGAGTCGTGGCCGTTACTGCGGCCTGCCAGGGGGTCCAGGTCTTGGTTGGAGTCCGATCCCCGTAGAAGCCTGGATGGGGATCATTTGTCGAGGAGTCTCGGCCAAGGCTGCTCGTGATAGAAATTTGAAGTAGATCATTTGCAGCAAAAACTTGGAGTGGGTCGCTTGCAGTAGGGGCTCGAAGTCTGGCTCCCGTAGGAGTCCGAACGAAGTCTTCCTACAGCCAAAGTCGGGGACGAAGTTCGGCTTCTGTAGGAGTCCGGGCGAAGTCGTCTTGCGGTTGAAGTCGGGGATGAAGTCCGGTTCCCGTAGGAGTCTGGACGGAGTCTACCTGCGATCAATGTCGGGGGCGAAGTCCAGCTCCCATAGGAGTCCGGATGGAGTCTACCTGCAATCAAAGTCGGGGGTGAAGTTTGGCTTCAATAGGAGTCCGGACGAAGTCTTCTTGCGGTTGAAGTCGGGGATGAAGTCCGGCTCCCGTAGGAGTCCGGACGGAGTCTTCTTGTAGTTGATGTCGGGGATGAAGACTGGCTCCCGTAGGAGTCCGGACGGAGTCTACCTGCGGTTGAAGTCGGGGATGAAGTCTGGCTCCCGTAGGAGTCCAGACGGAGTTTACCTGCAATCAATGTCAGGGGCGAAGTCTGGCTCCCGTAGGAGTCCGGACAGAGTCTACCTATGATCAAAGTCGGGGGAGAAGTCCGGCTCCCATAGGAGTCCGGATGGAGTCCTCTTGCGGTTGAAGTCGGGGATGAAGTCCGGCTCCTGTAGGAGTCCGGATGGAGTCTTCTTGCGGTTGAAGTCGGGGACGAAGTCTGGCTCCTGTAGGAGTCCGGACGGAGTCTACCTACAATCAAAGTCGGGGATGAAGTCTGGCTCCCGTAGGAGTCCGGACGAAGTCTTCTTGTGGTTGAAGTTGGGGATGAAGTCCGGCTCCTGTAGGAGTCCGGGCGAAGTCCTGAAGGTGGTCGATCACCATGGAAACTTGGGTGGAGTCCGTCCGTCGTGAAGAATCCAGTCGACATTGGTAGGGGTTTATCCATTGGTAGAACTTGGGAATGTTGCGGAGGCCTGGCCGCCAGAGAGGTTCGGTGAGATGTCGTCGGAGGTCGGACGTCAGTAGAATCCCTGGAGGGTCTCTCCTATCACAAATTTTGGCTGGAAGGTATTTTATACCCAACACCAGTCCCCCTACTTTCGAGTTTGAGTTTCGAGTGAAGGAAGTACAGAGAAATTTTTACAGCCGAAGTTGCCCCCTTGAATCCTGTGCACGATCACCCTCAGATATTCTGGCATTTAATGCGCGCGTGCTGGAGTCTTTTCAAATCGGGGCGATCCGAAGGGACCTTTCAGAATTTCCACTGGAGCACTGGCCCAGGTACGGTGCAGTAATAGCTCTGTCAGCTATCAACCGCTTTTAGCCGCCTGCCGTGGCGAGTGGGACACATGGCGAGCACGGGTCGGTCTGGGGAAATCCGCGATCATTATAGCACTGGATCCCAAGGTCTATTTAAACCCGCCTTTTCGCCTTTAGAAGCCTCATTCCACCTAAAAGTTCTGTCGGTGTCTGTCTTCTCTTTGAGAGCTCTGACCCTCCTTAGCGTCTACCCTGGCCCTAAGCATCCTTCGAGTCATCCCTATCTTCGCACCTCCTGCATCCTTCAGAGTGACTTAGGTTAGTCCTAGAACTTTCGTTCCCTTTCTTGCCATTTGGGTGCCCCTTTTCCTCCATTTTTCTTCTGTCGCATTCCTTTGGTTTGGTTCCCTGCAAACCTTTCGCCTCTTGTTCCGCCTGATTTCTCCGAGATTTTTAGGGTCCTTATTTGAAATATCTTCCGGCACCTCCGCCTCTAGTGGTTTCGGGAGTTCGTCCGCCTCAACCCCCCAGAATCTCCACACTATAGACGAACCCATATCTGGGGCTGGTCCTCGCCCGATTTTTGCATCGGGTGCCATTTCCTATTCTCTGACTCTGGATGAACTCCTACTGATAAGGGTTCAGTATGGAGTTCCTCCGGAGTACGATCTGGAGCTTTCTGATCCCGCCGATCGGGCTAGCACCCCCCCGCCTGGCCGCTTCTGCTTGTATCAGGAGGCCTTCCATGTCGGACTCCGGTTTCCGCTTCCACCCTTCGTCGTCGCCCTTTTCCGTTTCTTAGACACTTCTTTAGCTTCAGTTGCGCCGAACTCCTTTAGGTTTTTGATAAGGTTCCTCTCCCTTTGTCATGTAGTCAAAGTCCAGCCATCTCTTTCTTTGTTTAGGTATTTTTACACCTTTAAGCGTCACCCCTCGGCAAAGGACTGGTGGTATTTCTCCCTCCAGTTTGGCAAGAAGGGGTTGTTGAAAGGTGCTCCCTCTTCAATCCACAACTAGAAGGGAAAGTACCTCTTCATCCACTGCCCGACTTTGAGGCTGGGATTGCCCCCTTGGGGCTCTCTGAGGGACTCTGTCCGTCGGGCTCCTAGCCTGGGGGAGGACAACCTTCAGGCCATCCGGAAGCTTCTTGGTTATTCGGCTCCTTCCCTTCCCAACCTTCTGAAGGAGCAGTTTTTGTTCAACATCGGCCTGAGTCCCCAGGATCCTGCGAGTATCCCACCTTTCTTTTCCTCTTCTTTTCTCCTGCTCTTCTTCTTCTTCTCTTTTTTTTTTTCTTTCTCTTTTTCTTTCTCTTTCTTCTTTTTTTTTTTCTTTTGCATGTCGCTTCTTTCTTTTTCACCCCATCACTAATCTTCTTTTTCTCTTTTTTTTTTTTAGGAATGGACGCCGAAGCAGCACGGATGCTCGCTAGGGGCCTCAAGGCCCACAAAAGAAAAGGCACCACGGCCTCCGGATCAGCAAAGAAGGTCAGAACGGAGGAGACGAGCTCGATCGTGCCTGCCTAGGCGGCCTCCATGGTCGACGTTCTTTCAGACGCCGAGCCCCCAGCTCCCCGAGCCTCTTCAAGGAGCTCTCCCACTGAGGTTCCCACCTCAGGGGACTGCGTCGAGGTGGTGCCTAGGGCCGAGAGGGGGAGGAGAAGGAAGTCGGTGGCCCACAGGGTGAGTAGCCACCGGGCCACCATCGAAGAATCCCACGGTTCTGAAGAAGAGCCAGGGAAGAATTCCTTCAATGACAGGGACTTGATAAAGCGGTTGATTGACAGCTGCGTCCTGCCCGAGGTCGTCGAGAGGATTGATCGCACCGATCTCGAATAGTGGGTTTGGGACTCCCTAGGATCCTTTCTCGAGGTAAATAGATCTTCATTTAATTAGCTTCTCGACCTCCGTTCTGACCTCCTAGCCACCCTTGCAGATCGGGCACCAGCTCCTTGCCAATATCGAGGTGATGAATCGGGCGAGGAGGGATGCCATCTAGGCGGAGGAGAGTCACCGGGCAGAAGTTGCCCATCTCAAAGAAAAGGCTGCCGAGGTAGTCACCCTCCAAGAGGCCCTGGAGAAAGAAAAGCAAGCCCTGAAGAAAGAAAAGCAGACCTCGGAGGAGACGGTGAGGAAGGTGGAGGCCAAGGTCGCAAATTTGGCGGAGCAAATCTCGGTCCTGGTTTCGAAGGCCAGGGTTCTTGCGATGGAGGAGTTCAAGGCCTCTACGGAGATGAGGGACCTGAACGTCAAGTTTGGCCAAGAAGCATTCATCAAAGAATTCGAGCTCTGTCAAGAGAAGGTGGTCAAGAAATTTTCTGAGCTCGACCTCAGCTTCTTGGGCGAGGAGTTTGAAGATGAGGCCGGTCTCTCTCCCACTGCTACTACCACCGCAGCCCCCCTTCCGGGGACACCGAGCTCCCCAACTCCTATTTCAGAGGTCTGAGACCTCTGACTCTGTATTTTTTCTTTTATTGCAATTTTTCTTTTCCCACTTGTCTTTAAAAACATTCAATCAATGAAATTAGGTTTCTCCTTCTAGAGGGCTTCTCCACACTGCTCCCCCTCCCCTTTTTCTTTTTATTTTATGCGATGAAATGCGCCTTGACGCTTTCGTCTCACGATGGCAGTGTCCTGCCGAAGCACTTCCCCTGCCACAGGGGATTCCGCTGAAGTCCACGATCCAGCGTCTGAAGAAGGAAGTTCTTTATTTAATAAAAAGGTCGAAGAAGATGGATGACGAGCTTCGCAGGTTGAGGGAGAGCCACTCTTAAGCCACCGCGGAGGCCACCCGCTTCCGAAAACTCCACGTGAAGGGGATCATGAAGTACAGTCAGAGGAAGGCAAACTTCGAGAAGGAGCTCGAGGAACACAAGAAGCACGCCAGCGACCGATCTTGGGCTCAAGCTGCCAAGATCAGTTCTCTCAGAGTGGAGCTGTCGGCTACGCAGGAGAAGATTAGCCAGTTAGAAGGAAGCTCATCTCGACTTTTGACTCGGGCCGACAGCGATCGGGAATGGTCGAAGAAGGTCTCCGACCTTCAGCAACAGCTCCAGGATGCCGAGGTGAGCTATGATGCATACCGGGCCGACTGGCGCAAGCAGGTGGACGAATACAAAGGGAGGCTCAGGATGGTGACCGACGAGGTTGCCCGCCTTCAAAGGCAACTAGCTGAAGGGGCTCAGTTTGCTCCCGTTCAGGGTCCCGATGAACTCCAATCCCTGAGAAGAACTGTAGAAGAGCTATCCGTCACCCTTGGGGAGGGAAAGGCCGAACTGCAGCAATTGAAGATCCAGCTGGTGTACGAGCAGCGGACAGTCAAGGATGCGGAGGCAGAATCCGAGGTCCTGAGAAAGAGACGTCGAGAGGTGGAGAATGAAAGCCGGCGACTTCATCGGAGATATATGGAGATGCTAATGAGAGAGAAGGAATTGGAAGGAGAAGTCAAAAGCTTAAGGCACTCCCTGATGAGGGTCGAAGCCGAAAGTCCGAGGTCGGAAGAAGCCGGGCCCTCTTAGGGCTCTTTTTGTCTTTCGTCCTCCTATGTGTCTTCTTTTGCCGCTTGTTTGTTTGTTGGCATTGTTGCTTTTCTTTTTCTTTTTGATGCCAATATCGTCTAGAGGTTCTTGGGCGTCGTTGCATCGGCTTGCTTTTCTTGTCATCTTTCTTCTTCAGCCTCAAGGGCTCTGTAATGCACATTTTGCCAATGAAATGAAAAGGATTTTATTACCTCTTTTACTCATGTATCGAATTGTCATTTGCCGAGCTTCCTTCGGCTTTTGCATTGTCCAATATCGATACCGTTTGGAAGTACCCGATCGCCATCGCATTGACCCATCCTTCTGTTTATGGCCGCTGATTTGTCCGGGACCACTCGGGTTTGACACCTCCTTTTAGAGTTCAAGCTGGGAGGTCCGGGCTTATCGTCGCCCTGAGGAAGCTGCCTTATCTCTGGCTCATGTTGAGAGCTTTCTTGAAGGTTGGGAATTTTGATAAGAACTCCAATCCTTACTGAGATGAGGTTCCTTGCATCTTTGATGCAATTTATTTTTCATTCATCGCTGATGCAGTCCGTCGCTTTCCTTTTTAACTCCCCTCCCCTTTTTCTTTTTCTTTTTTTGAGTGAGGGTTTTCCCTCTGCTCTTGGTGGGGTCGCGGGAGCGCGAAGGGATCGCTGGGAAGGTTCTCTTCTTCCTATTTGGTCTTAAATGATCAGATCTTGACTGGCGTCAGGATGGGGTTCTTCTCCTATTTCTGACATAATCGATTTTAGCTCAGGTTAGGACGAGGTCCTCCTCTTATCGCTAACAGAGCTATGGGGGCGCATATGGGCGCTGCGGGGCCTCTCTCCCCACCTGGTCTGAGTGTAACCGGGTCTTCGACTTTGCTCATGTTAGGGCGAGGTTCTCCTCCTGTCCCTAACATGGCTGTGGGGGTGCATATGGGTGCTGTTTGGCCTCTCCCCCCATCCGGTCTAAGGATAACCGGGCCTTCGACTTTGCTCATGTTAGGGCGAGGTTCTCCTCCTATCCCTAACATGGTTGTGGGGGCACATGTGGGCGTTGCAAGGCCTCTCCCCCCATCCGGTCTAAGGAGAATCGGGCCTTCGACTTTGCTCATGTTAGGGCGAGGTTCTCCTCCTGTCCCTAACATGGCTGTGGGGGCACATGTGGGTGCTATTTGGCCTCTCTCCCCATTCGGTCTGAGGGTAACCGGGCCTTCGACTTTGCTCATGTTAGGGCGAGGTTCTCCTCCTGTCCCTAACATGGCTGTGGGGGCGCATATGGGTGTTGTTTGGCCTCTCCCCCCATCCGATCTAAGGGTAACCGGGCCTTCGACTTTGCCCACATTAGGGTTTGTTTTTGTTGTCTGAATGGGTCGTCCCCTGTCGTTACAGGTCCGTGCCAAAAAGGAAAAGATGTGCAGATCTGAAAGAAATCTTGATTTAAAGTAGAGTCGTTCGTTATACATTTACAAGTTTTCAAATCCTAGTGCTGTGGAAGGTCTGCTTCCTGTCAAGGTCCTCTAGAGATGGAGTTGATGATCCCGATTGGAGGTCGATCTCCAGGCTGCTCTTCCCTCCTTGGCGGCTCAGGCTGCGGCAGGGTCCTTGGCCGATCTTCTCTACCCTCAGGCCGACGCCGAATGAACCTATCGAGTCGACCCCGTCGGATGAGCTTCACGATTTCATCTTGAAGCTGGATGTATTCCTCCGTGTCGTGGCCGTGGTCACGATGGTAGAGGCAGAACTTGTTGGGATTGTGCTTCCCGGGGTGCGTGCGCATCCTCTCTGGCCTTGGGAGCTACTCTCTGACCTCCATCAGCACCTGAGTTTTCGATGCGTTGAGGGGGGCATAGCCACGGAATCTTCCTGGGGGAGAGCTCCTCCGAGCCCGGCGCTCCGGTCTTCCCTGCTTGCATGCTCGGGGAGGAGTCTGGATGCGCCTGTGCCCGAGAGGAGTTCGAGAACGTGGCCGAGCTTCTCTCGGCCCTTTTTCAACTGTGGGCTTACTCGAGTCTTCCGCCTGCCGCTCTCTCACGGTCTCCTCATCCTTCACTTTGAAGGCTTCTTTCGCTCGGGCGTACCCTTTGGCCCGAGCTAACAGGTCAGCAAAATCCCTGGGGTACTTCTTTTCCAGAGAGAATAGAAGGTCGTTCTTCTGAAGGCCGCCTTTCAGGGCAGCCATCGCTACCGATTGGTCTAAGTTTCGGACCTCCAATGCGGTGACGTTGAAACGGTTGATGTAGGCCCGAATGGACTCTCCCTCCCTCTGCTTGATGTTGATGAGGGACTCCGAATCCTTCTGGGGATGCCGGCTACTAACAAAATGAGCCACAAATTGGTGGCTCATTTGATCAAAAGAAAAGATGGTACCTGGCTTCAGCGTCGAGTACCAGTTTCTCGCCGCTCCCTTCAAGGTGGATGGGAAGGCTCAGCATAGAATGGAGTCGGGCACGCCATGGAGCAGCATCATTGTCCGGAAGGCCTCCAGGTGGTCAACTGGGTCCGAAGTCCCGTCGTAGCTTTCAAATTGAGGGAGCTTGAAGTTCGGCGGGATTGGTTCCTGCATGATCATTTGAGAAAAAGGAGGGTCAGTACAAATGTCCTCACCATAAGCGGGGGGAGCGTGGCAGAGTTCTTCGATCCATCGGTTCATCTCCTGGAGCCTCCGGTCCAGGAAATCCTCTCGACTACGGGTCTCGAGGGTCTTCTAGCAGAATGGAGGTAGAGATCTTCCAGGGGTGGAATCATGGCCTGATTGAGGGCTCTCCACCCTTGGATTCATCTTTCCGGGAAAGACGGGGCGGCTGGCCCAAGTGGCCTGTCCCACCGTCGAATTTTGGAGTTCTGGTGATGCTCTTTCCGGTCGCACCGATGCCTGCGGCTGCTGCTGCTGTTTCATGGCCTGCACAGCTTCAGTGAGGCCTCTGACCTACTGCACCAGTAGATCAAATTGTTTCGTGCCAACCCCCATTATCGGAGGAGAGGGAAGAGGCTGGGAAACTGGAGGTGAGGTCAGAGCCTGAGATCTGGCCACGGAGGTCGTGGATCGTCGTGTGGATGCCTTGCGGGGAGGCATCGGGCGAAAACCTAGTGGGGGAAGGAGTGGATGTCGGAAAAGATGACTGGAGGCGGTCCCATTGAGCGCTCCTTTAAGTACAAGGGTACTGTGGAGGTTTAGGCCCTTCCTCTAGCGCCAATCCTATTGGTGCAAAAATCCACCTGTGTCAGAGAAGCTGGAGTCGAGGGAGTCGCAGTCGCCACCGGGACCTGCAAAAGAAGTCTAGACCGGAGTTGGGGTTGCTCCGGCAAGACCCTCCGATGCTCAAGTCAGTTCTCTGCCTCAACAAGAATGGAGTGCTCGAACGAAAATTTTAACAGAGTTTTGGGATAGAAATTAGAGCTTAGAGAATAACGTATCTGGGGTCCCTCTTTTATAGGCGGAGGGAGCAACAGACTGATAGCGATGTCTGTAACCATCTGGCAGTGGGCTGCCAAGGGTCAGGAGGAGTTTGTTGCGAAGAGTAGTGGAGTGGGATCGTGGCCATCACCGGGACATGCCACGTGGAGTCTGTTGCGGAGAGTGGAGCAGCGTCCGTTGTCGCAACTTGCCAGAGGGTGGAGGAACCGCGTGGTGTCCATCGCAGAAAGTAGAGCAGAATCATGGCCATTATTGTGGTCTGCCAGGGAGTGATGGAGCCGCACGGAATCCATTGCAGGAAGTGGAGCAGAGTCGTGGCCGTTACTGCGGCCTGCCAGGGAGTGATGGAGCCATGCGAAATCTGTTGCAGGAAGTGGAGCAGAGTCATGGCCGTTATGCAGCCTGCCAGGGGGTCCAGGTCTTGGATGGAGTCCGGTCCCCGTAGAAGCCCGGATGGGGATCATTTGTCGAGGAGTCTCGACCAAGGCCGCTCGTGATAGAAATTTGAAGTAGATTGTTTGCAGCAGAAACTCGGAGTGGGTCGCTTGCAGTAGGGGCTCAGAGTCTGGCTCCAGTAGGAGTCCGGACGAAGTCTTCCTACAGCCAAAGTCGGGGACGAAGTCCGGCTTCCGTAGGAGTCCGGGCGAAGTCCTCTTGCGGTTGAAGTCGGGGATGAAGTCCAACTCCCGTAGGAGTCCGGACAGAGTCTACCTGCGATCAAAGTTGGGGGCGAAGTCTGACTCCCGTAGGAGTCCGGACGGAGTCTACTTGCAATCAAAGTCGGGGCCGAAGTCTGGCTCCAGTAGGAGTCTGGACGAAGTCTTCTTGCGGTTGAAGTCGGGGATGAAGTCCGGCTCCCGTAGGAGTCCGGATGGAGTCTTCTTGCGGTTGAAGTCGGGGACGAAGTCCGGCTCCCGTAGGAGTCCGGACGGAGTCTACCTGTGGTTGAAGTCGGGGACGAAGTTTGGCTCCCGTAGGAGTCTGGATGGAGTTTACCTGCAATCAAAGTCAGGGGCGAAGTCTGGCTCCCATAGGAGTTCGGACGGAGTCTACCTGCGATCAAAGTCGGGGGCGAAGTCTGGCTCCCGTAGGAGTCCGGACGGAGTCCTCTTGCAGTTGAAGTCGGGGATGAAGTCCGGCTCCCGTAGGAGTCCGGACGGAGTCTTCTTGCGGTTGAAGTCGGGGATGAAGTCCGGCTCCCGTAGGAGTCCGGACGGAGTCTACTTGCAATCAAAGTCAGGAGCAAAGTCCGGCTCCCATAGGAGTTCGGACGAAGTCTTCTTGCAGTTGAAGTCGAAAATGAAGTTCGACTCCCGTAGGAGTTTGGGCGAAGTCCTGAAGGTGGTCGATCATCGTGGAAACTTGGGTGGAGTCCGTCCGTCGCGAAGAATCCGGTCGACGTTGGTGGGGGTTTATCCATCGACAGAACTTGGGAATGTTGTGGAGACCCGGCCGCCAGAGAGGTTCGGCGAGATGTTGTTGGAGGTCGGATGTCAGTAGAATCCTTGGAGGGTCGCTCCTATCACGAACTTCAGCTGGGAGGTATTTTATACCCAACAATGTTTATCGAGTGTAAATCGTTGTGTGCCATATAGATTGATTGTTCTCATAATCAAAGAGTGTGGAGACACTGGTATGACATATAGATGAATGTCAGAGTACATTATCACTGAATAAGTGACTCACTTGCTGAGTTCTCTACTATCAAGAGCAGCTCATGAAATATATAGGCATAAGTGTCTCTCAGATCTGAGATCACCATAATGACTTACAAGCAACTCACTGTGCTTAAGTATCGGACTACCTGCATTTCTAATGTAATGACGGAAGGATACTGGATACATTCAAGTACTTATGAAATCTGTGTAGATCAAGATGAGATTGATCCCTCCAAAGTATAGGAGTTAATGTATCACTATATTTCAATTTAGTAAAGCCTTGACCAGGATAATTCATGTGATGGATTTGAAAAATTGAAATATGATGTGGATGACTGTTTCAAGATTAACAGTTAAACCCTAAGACACCTTGAGCTTTAGGATTAAAGAGATGAATTATGCGATAACCATATATCGAGGTTCTTGAATATTACTTTGCATATATTCAACCTATCTGGATGTTGGATATCATTGCTAGATGATCACTTTGATTAGTATAGGAAGGAGTTCCTATGCTACCAGCTTAATGTTCGAACCTATGGAGTTACGCACAATAATTAAACAATGTAGGAAAGACTTGATCGTATATTTATATATTCGATTGAAAAGTATGAGACTTGATTGAACATATAGATTAACTTGATTAAAAATTAATTTATAGGTCATACGATATGAAACACTGACTATGTTTAGCTAGCACTGTGAATGAGGTGCGGATTTGATTTTGGGGATGAATTAAATCAAATCAATGATCCAAGCGATTATGAGAGAATGAATTGAGTCTTAATTACTTTAGATTAGATCTAATCTAATTGGATTTAAATTTATTAAGGCTTGATTGGGTTAATTTATCAAGTAGGACTTGGACAAGATCTTAATTGGATTAGGATCAACAGTCTTTTCATAATTGATCCGAATCAGAATCGAATTGAATTTGAATTTATCCAAATCTGAACCAAATCTGATTTGATGTATTTAGCCTTTTTTTTCAAATATTCTCTCTCCTTATAAGTCGATCAAGATGGTTGGAAAGGGGCTGAAAATAATTCCCTCCCCTTGGGCATGTACCATAATGAAAGGAGATGCTTCTTCTACTCGTATTAGGAATCCTTGTGCTTTATGGAGCTTGAATTTGATCCAAATATGGAGAGTCTTAATTTTTGTACCTAAAAGAGTTTGATTTGATCTATGACCCCTTGCCTATATAAAGAGGGGTGTGGAGAAGAGAAAGGAAGAATCTATCCTAGGCTTGGCGTGGAGAATCCTCAATGTATGGGTGTCCCCTTTCTTTTGGGCATGTTCTCTCCCTGGGCTTCTCTCTCTTCTTGGATGTCCTCCCTCCTCTTAGCATGGTGGCATGTGGGCTGCTCCAAAGCTTTGAGATCAAATCTTAAGGGTGCTTCTCTTTCCTCTTCGAAGAAAGAGTTCATTCCTCTCTCCTACAGTGTTTAGCGTGCATGCGAAGCAGAAGATCCATATATCCAGATCTTATGAAGTATATTGATCGAGGAGCTTCTTCAATCTTGATTATTTTCTATAGTGGATGAAGATGAGAATTCATAAATATTATAAAAATTTTAATTACTTATCTATTCTATCTTTCTGGCATCTGATGCAATCGAACAAATTTTTTCTTCAATTGGTATCAAAGCCAGACCTGTATATCATGATCACATAGTCAAATTTTTAGATTTTTTTGATTTTTTTGTTTGATTTTGAATCAAAATTTTTGATATGATTAAACCTTGGTCTCTTCTGATTTTTTAGTATAATTTTTATTTGATTTTGATTAGAATATCGAATCAAAATCAGCCCCGAAATCTAAACTACTAAAATTCTATTTTAGCAGAATTTTCTATGCAGATTTTTGTGCTGATTTTATACTTGATTATACATGGATTTAAATATATTATGATAGATTTTTTATGATATAATTCAATTAGAGAATTGAAGTTGGAATCAGGCTTAGATTTAAATTTATTTGACAAAGTTTTAGATCTGATTTCATCACAATATTGATACATGTTTGATCACCTCTCTAACCAGAACTTTTCTATGCAATCATACATATGTTTGAAATAGATTTTTAGATTATTTTAGATCTAAATTAATAATTTTATATACTATATAAAAGTAGTTTCAGATCTGAAATAATGTATCTAATGCATTGATCTAATAAGATTAGATGTATAACATATATGATATGATCATATTCATATGCATGCTTAGTTTGTTTGATAATTTACATGATGATGTAATTAATTTTTGAAATTAAATTTTAGATCTTAGTAGTCCAGTACTCAAATTGAAAAGATCACCAAATCATCCGATCATATGAGCAAGATCATATTCATGTGCATGCTTAGTTTGTTTGATAATTTACATGATGATGTAATTAGTTTTTGAAATTAGATTTCAAATCTTAGTACTCCAGTATTTGAATTGAGAAGATCACCAAGTCATCCGATCATATGAGCAAGTAGAATTTAAAGACCCTCTCTTCCTATTCAATAGGGTACTCTTATTATGTGTGGAGGTGCTATTGTGATTAAGTCTCATGATGAAGAATAGCGAAAAAAATTTAAATTTATTTTGATCATGAATATATTTAGATTAGATCTAAAATAATTTATGGTTAATTATAATTTTAGTAACATAAATTTAGATATGAAAATTAAATTTTATGATCTAAATTGTATGATTGTATATGATATAGAAATCTGAATTTCTATGATACATAGGATGTATACATGAAATTGATACATGTTTAATTATTAAACATAGTATTTAAAAAATAAATTTTGATTTGAACATATGATATGCTTCATATGAAATCCTAGTAGAATAGTTCTACAAATTGAAACACACATTTCATACATTTAATTTGAAATTAAATTTTTAAAAAGATCTAGATTTGAGAATTAAAGATCTTAAGACATCTCATAAATCGATGGACAATAGGTTAGCATGAATCAGATTATCTAACTGGATTAGACCTAAGGTTAGAAATAAATATGAACCAATTAAAAGATTAATTATATCTAATCAAATATTGAATTAGATTAGGTCAAATTTTTTTTAGATCAACTTTAATAGTTATAGCTTGATTAAGTCCATATTTTTGACCATACCAATTAGACCATGATCGTGGCTCAAAGGTTTAGCTCGAGTCCTTTGGCTGACTGAATTGAAACTAATCTATCAATTAGTGTCTAAGATAAATTTGATAATATTGCAAGATAATTCGATCGATGATTTTTAATTGGTAGTTCGCTTACTTGGCCATTTCGACGGTGTCTAAGACAAGCCAAGGTAGACCCTCCCATCGATCTCACTTATCTGATCAATTCAGTAGATCATATTTTGATTAGGTCACTAATTAATTCGAGCTAACCCATATCATTAAGATAAATCAGTATGACTAATTTAAATGTGTCTAGACCAGCTTGTATGAAGTCTTCTTCATGACTTGGTGAAGTTAGTGAGAGGATTTATAACTCACAGGTCAATTTCTTCTCTTCTTCTCAAATTACTAAATCAAATCTTTTAAATTATTAGATCTTTAAAATAATATAGTTATAGAGATAACTAGTTCATAGCCTCCCATTAAGTGCTAATGCATCCAATATTCTAAATAGAGATTAGAGGTGCTATATGCCTGATGTCTATTAGGTATTGAAATTATCATTCATCATATGACCATCTTATTGTCCTTAAAATCAATGGTCAAGTTGGCCGAACTACACTTGCACCTGAGCATTCATTTGTTAGATGCACTTGGTGTTGTCATGTTAATGGTTGGACCTAATCAGGATTTTCAGTAGAGGTGCTACACGTCTGCTGAGGAGATGTCTGGGGCAAAACCTAATTACTAAAAATTATTTAGTGAAGCAATTGGTTAAGAACTTCTCCATGGATGCACTAGTGTTGGTCAAGCTACACTCAGGCTCGAATGCAGTCTATGTGAATTTTAGTACCTGCTAAGGGATTAATGTAATTCTTCGAATTGAAGATAGAGGCTACCCAATTCGTATAAAATATTAGAAGGACCTTTAGACTAAAGTTCATATCTTTAGGATTTAAATAATTTATATACTAATAGGCTTTTGATTTTTTTTTCAGCTATGGCCAACACATTATCACTCCGATTGCTGTTGGATAGTGACAAACTTATCGGATCAAATTTGGATAGTTAGTATAGAAAGCTTAAGATCATCTTAGAGCATGAAAGGATCTCGTACGTGCTTATGGATTCTGTACCTGAAGAACCTGCTACCAATGCACCCCGCACTGCAAGAAACACTTATATGAAGTGGCTCAGTGATCGCACTATAGTGTGTTGCATTGTGAGGGTAGCTATAAATGAAGAACTTAGACATAAGTTTGAAGATGCGTAACCTGAGAAAATGATTCAATTATTGAATGTCTTTTGGCACCTCTGAGGATATTGAGAGACACAAAACCTCCTGTGCTGTGTTCAATGCCTATATGCGAGAAGGAGCGTCAGTCACAGATCACATATTGTACATGATCGAGTAGGTTAAACACTTGAGCAAACTTGACTTTCCGTTACATGAATAATTGGGCAAAGATGCTATCCTAAACTTGCTATCGAAGTCCTACCTATCCTTCTTGAGTTATTATAAAATGATCAAGCCTGCAGTACACTACCATGATTTGCTAAGGTTGCTGTAGATATTTGAGAAGGACCATCAGCTCCAGAAGGGGCCGGTGCATGTTGTGGGAGGATCTTTTGGAGAAAATTTAGTACAGGGGTAAAATGGTAATTTTAAAACTTTTTCAAAATCATTATTTTACAGTAAAAATTATTAATTAATCTAATTAATTAATAAAAATTTACCCTACATTAGGATCTAAATATGATATATAGCATGCATGCATTTAAATTTAAAATTCGAATTTGAATAGTAAACACTTTACTGTAATGTGTTCAGAACACAATACCTTTGTGCGGGTAATAGATCGCCGCAATCTGATCACCGTCGGGAGAGTCTAATCATCATGATGCAGCCACACAGTATGTTTGACCTTTGCAGATCATCCACACGAAGCTCCCGATCTGATCGACTCCTCACGAGTGCTAGCTCGTTGTAGAGCCCTTCCGACGGCCGATGCTGATCGAACTCCTTCGATCGATGTCTGTCGATTTTTTGGATGCTCTGGATCATTAGCAGACGTGCTTGAGAGGATGTTGAAGATCTTCCTGAAATTTGATGGGCTCACGACACTCGTAGCTCACCTTCTCACTTCCCGAACTCCAGGCTGAAACCCTAAAGAACTCACTGAAACCCTGCGCACACTTTTTCTTTCTTTTCTTTCTTTTTCTCTTGGAAGGATATAGACCTTCACCTTGTACACAAGGATTTCTCACGCCCAGATTTTCTCTTCAAAATTTTTCTTGCACACGCCCCACACTTCTCCTCCTTTTAAAACAATGTCAAACGTCTTATCCACGTGAGAGGATAAAGATGAGTAATTGCACATTTGAATTCAAATCAAATTTTAAATTCAAATGGAAACCAATTTATCCCTATCCACTAAGAGCGTGAGAAGAGGAGGGCATGGCTTAATTTGTGCGTAAGTGATTTCATGAGAAATATTTTTTTATGTAATAAATGGGGCGCTAAAAGAGGATAAGGTCAAGGTGCTAAGATTGGTTGCTCATTCAAATTCAATCTTTGTTTTGAATTTGAATGGCCAACCAATCATCCTTATCCACTCATTTGGTGCATTAAAGTAGGGCGTGAGGAGGGCTTTGCGTGAGAAAAAATTTATGAGAACTTCCTTCTCGTGAATTCAAATGGGCACAGTGGAAGTGAGGTGGCACAAGAAGAATGGGTCAAGGTGGTTTCATTATTTAAACCAACCTAATTGAACCAAATAAGTTAGGCCCTGTTGGGTATAAAATACCTCCCAGCCGAAGTTCGTGATAGGAGCGACCCTTCAGGGATTCTACTGACATCTGACCTCCGACAACATCTCGTCGAACCTCTCTGGCGGCCAGGCCTCCGCAACATTCCCTAGTTCTGCCGATGGATAAAACCCCACCAACGTCGACTGGATTCTTCACGACGGACGGACTCCACCCAAGTTTTCACGGTGATCGACCACCTTCAAAACTTCGCCCGGACTCCTATGGGAGCCAGACTTCCTCCCCAACTTCAACCGCAAGAAGACTTCATCCGGACTCCTATGGGAGCTAGACTTCGCCCCCGACTTTGATTGCAGGTGGACTTCGCCCGGACTCCTACGGGAGCCGGACTTCATCCCCGACTTCAACCACAAGAAGACTTCGTCCAGACTCCTACGAGGGCCAGACTTCGCCCCCGACTTTGATTGCGGGTAGACTCCGTCTGGACTCCTACGAGAGCTGGACTTCACCCCCGATTTTGATTGCAGGTAGACTCCGTCCGGACTCCTACGGGAGCCGGACTTCGTCCCCTACTTCAACCGCAAGAAGACTCCGTCCGGACTCCTACAGGAGCCGGACTTCGCCCCCGACTTTGATTGCAGGTAGACTCCGTCCGGACTCCTATGGGAGCCAGACTTCGCCCCCGACTTTGATTGCAGTAGACTCCGTCCGGACTCCTACGGGAGCCGGACTCCGCCCCCGACTTTAATTGCAGGTAGACTCCGTCCGGACACCTACGGGAGCCAAACTTCATCCCCGACTTCAACCGCAGGAGGACTTCGCCCGGACTCCTACGGGAGCCGGACTCCGAGCCCCTACTGCAAGCGACCCACTCCGAGTTTTTGCTGCAAACGATCTACTTAAAATATCTATCACGAGCGGCCTTGGCCGAGACTCCTCGACAAATGATCCCCATCCAAGCTTCTACAGGGATCGAACTCCAACCGAGACCTGGACCCCTGGCAGGCCACAGTAACGGCCATGACTCTGCTCCACTTCCTGCAACAGATTTCGCACGACTCCATCACTCCCTGGCAGGCCGCAATAACGGCCACGACTCTGCTCCACTTCCTGCGATGGATTTCACGTGGCTCCATCACTCCCTGGCAGACCACAATAATGGCCATGATTCTGCTCCACTTCCTGCAACGGATACCACAGGTTCCTCCACCCTCTGGCAAGTCACGACAACGGACGCTGCTTCACTCCCCGTAATAGACTCCACGTGGCATGTCCCGGTGATGGCCACGATCCCACTCCACTACTCTTTGCAACAAACTCCTCCTGACCCTAGGTAGCCCACTGCCAGACGGTTACAGACATCGCTATCAGTCTGTTGCCCCCTCCGCCTATAAAAGGGGGACCCCAGATACATTATTCTCTAAGCTCTAATTTCTATCCCAAAACTCTGCTAAAATTTTCGTTCGAGCACTCCATTCTTGTTGAGGCAGAGAACTGACTTGAGCATTGGAGGGTCTTGTCGGAGCAACCCCAACTCCAGTTTAGACTTTTTTTGCAGGTCCCGGTGGCGACCGTGACTCCCTCGACTCCAGCTTCTCCGATACAGGTAGATTTTTGCACCAATAGGATTGGCGCTAGAGGAAGGGGCATGTCTTCGCAGTACCCTTGTTCTTAAAGAAGCGCTCAACGGGACCGCCTCCGGCCATCTCTTTCGACATCCACTCCTCCTTCCCCCACTAGGTCTTTGCCCGATGCCTCCCCGCAAAGCATCCACGCGGCGATCCACGACCTCTACGACCAAATCTCAGGCTCCGACCTCACCTTCGATTTTCCAGCCTCCTCCTCCTCTGGCAATGGCGGTTGGCGTGGAGCAATTCGACCTACTGGTGCAGCAGGTCAGAGGCCTCACTGAAGCTGTGCAGGCCATGCAACAACAGCAGCAGCAGCCGCAGGCATCAGTGTGACTGGAAAAAGCATCACCAGAACCCCAAAATTCGATGGTGGGATGGGCCACTTGGGCCAGCCGCCCCATCTTTGCCGAAAAGATGAATCCAAGGGTGGAGAGCCCTCAATCAGACCACGATTCCACCCCGGGAAGATCTCTACCTCCATTCTGCCAGAAGACCCTTGAGACCTGTAGTCGAGAGGATTTCCTGGATCGAAGGCCCCAGGAGATGAACAGGCGGATCGAAGAGGTCTGCCACGCTCCCCCCGCTTATGGTGAGGATATTTGCACTGACCCTCCCTTTTCTCAAATGATCATACAGGAATTGATCCCGCCGAACTTCAAACTCCCTCAATTTGAAAGCTACGATGGGACTTTGGACCCAGTTGACCACCTGGAGGCCTTCAGGACAATGATGCTGCTTCATGGCACGCCCGATGCCATTCTATGTCGAGCCTTCCCATCCACCCTGAAGGGAGCGGTGAGAAACTGGTACTCGACGCTGAAGTCGGGTACCATCTTTTCCTTTGATCAGATGAGCCACCAGTTTGTGGCTCATTTTGTTAGCAGTCGGCATCCCCGAAAGGGTTCGGAGTCCCTCATCAACATCAAGCAGAGGGAGGGGGAGTCCATTCGGGCCTACATCAACCATTCAACGTAGCCGCGTTGGAGGTCCAGAACTTGGACCAATCGATAGCGATGGCCACCCTGAAAGGCGGCCTTCAGAAGAACAACCTTTTATTCTCCCTGAAAAAAAAGTATCCCAGGGATTTTGCTGACCTACTGGCTCGGGCTGAAGGGTACGTCCGAGCGGAAGAAGCCTTCAAAATGAAGGATGAAGAGACCGCGAGAGAGCGGCAGGCGGGAGACTCGAGTAAGCCCGCAGTTGAAAAAGGGCTGAGAGAAGCTCGGCCACATTCTCAAACTCCTCCCGGGCACAAGCGCGTGCAGACTCCTCCTCGAGCACGCAGGCAGGGAAGTCTGGAGCGTCGGGCTCGATGGGGCTCTCCCCCAGGAAGGTTCCGCAGCTATGCCCCCCTTAACGCATCAAAAACCCAGGTGCTGATGGAGGTCAGAGAGCAGCTCCCAAGGCCAGAGAGGATGCGCACGCACCCCAGGAAGCACAATCCCAACAAGTTCTGCCTCTACCATCGTGACCACAGCCACGACACGGAGGAATGCATCCAGCTCCGAGATGAAATCGAGGAGCTCATCCGACGAGGTTGACTTGATAGGTTCATTCGACGCTGGCCTGAGGGTAAAGAAGATCGGCCAAGGGACCTGCCGCAGCCTGAGCCGCCAAGGAGGGAAGAGCAGCCCGGAGATCGGCCTCCAATTGGGATCATCAACTCCATCTCTGGAGGACCTTGACAGGAAGCAGACCTTCCATAGCATCAGGGTTTGAAAACTTGTAAATGTATAACGAACGACTCTACTTTAAATCAAGATTCCTTTTAGATCTGCACATCTTTTCCTTTTTGGCACGGACTTGTAATGACAGGGGATGACCCCTTCGGACAACAAAAACAAACCCTAATGTGGGCAACGTCGAAGGCCCGGTTATCCTTAGACCAGATGGGGGGAGAGGCCAAACAGTGCCCATATGCACCCCCACAGCCATGTTAGGGACAGGAGGAGAACCTCGCCCTAACATGAGCAAAGTCAAAGGCCCGGTTACCCTTAGACCGGATGGGGGGAGAGGCCAAACAGTGCCCATATGCGCCCCCACAGCCATGTTAGGGACAGGAGGAGAACCTCGCCCTAACATGAGCAAAGTCAAAGGTCCAGTTCTCCTTAGACCGAATGGGGGGAGAGGCCCTGCAACGCCCACATGTGCCCCCACAGTCATGTTAGGGATAGGAGGAGAACCTCGCCCTAACATGAGCAAAGTCGAAGGCCCGGTTACCCTTAGATCGGATGGGGGGAGAGGCCAGACAGCACCCATATGCGCCCCCACAGCCATGTTAGGGACAGGAGGAGAACCTCGCCTTAACATGAGCAAAGTCAAAGGCCCGGTTACCCTTAGACCGGATGGGGGGAGAGGCCAGACTGCGCCCATATGCGCCCCCACAGCCATGTTAGGGACAGGAGGAGAACCTCACCCTAACATGAGCAAAGTCGAAGGCCTGGTTACACTCAGACCGGGTGGGGGGAGAGGCCCCGCAGCGTCCATATGCGCCCCCATAGCCCTGTTCGCGATAAGAGGAGGACCTTGTCCTAACCTAAGCTAAAATTGATTATGTCAGAAATAGGAAAAGAACCCCATCCTGACGCCAGTCAAGATCTGGTCATTTAAGACCAGATAGGAAGAAGGGAACCTTCCCAGCGACCCCTTCGCGCTCCCGCGACCCCACCAAGAGCAGAGGAAAAATTCTCACTCAGAAAAAGAAAAAGAAAAAGAAAAAGGAGAGGAGAGTTAAAAAGGAAAGCGACGGACTGCATCAGCGACGAATGAAAAATAAATTGCATCAAAGATGCAAGGAACCTCGTCTCAGCAAGGATTGGGGTTCTTATCAAAATTCTCGACCTTCAAGAAATCTCTCAACATGAGCCAGAGATAAGGCGGCTTCCTTAGAGCGACGATAAGCCCGGACCTCCCAGCTTGAACTCTAAAAGGAGGTGTCAAACCCGAGTGGTCTCGGATAAATCAGCGGCCATAAACAGAAGGATGGGTCAATGCGATGGTGATCGGGTACTTTCGAACGGCATCAATATCGGACAATGCAAAAGCCGAAGGAAGCTCGGCAAATGACAATTCGACACATGAGTAAAAGAGGTAATAAAAACCTTTTCATTTCATTGGCAAAATATGCATTACAGAGCCCTTGAGGCTGAAGAAGAAAGATGACAAGAAAAATAAGTCGATGCAGCGATGCCCAAGAACCTCCAGACGACATCGGCATCAAAAAGAAAAAGAAAAGCAACAATGCCAACAAACAAACAAGCAGAAAAAGAAGACACATAGGAGGATGAAAGATAAAAAGAGCCCTAAGAGGGCCCGACTTCTCCCGACCTCAGACTTTCGACTTCGACCCTCATCAGGGAGTGCCTTAAGCTTTCGACTTCTCCTTCCAATTCCTTCTCTCTCATTAGCATCTCCATATATCTCCGATGAAGTCGCTGGCTTTCGTTCTCCACCTCTCGATGCCTCTTTCTCAGGACCTCAGATTCCACATCTGCATCCTTGACTGCCCGCTGCTCGTACACCAGCTGGATCTTCAATTGCTGCAGTTCAGCCTTCCCCTCCCCAAGGGCGACGGATAGCTCTTCTACGATTCTTCTCAGGGATTGGAGTTCGTCGGGACCCTGAACGGGAGCAAACTGAGCCCCTTCAGCTAGCTGCCTTTGAAGGTGGGCAACCTCGTCGGTCGCCATCCTGAGCCTCCCCTTGTATTCGTCCACCTGCTTGCGCCAGCTGGCCCAGTACGTGTCATAGCTCGCCTCAACATCCTGGAGCTGTTATTGAAGGTTGGAGACCTTCTTCGACCATTTTCGGTCACTGTCGGCCCGAGTCAAAAGCCGAGACGAGCTTCCTTCCAACTGGCTAATCTTCTCCTGCGCAGCCGACAGCTCCACTCTGAGAGAACTGATCTTGGCAGCTTGAGCCCAAGATCGATCGCTGGTGTGCTTCTTGTGTTCCTCGAGCTCCTTCTCGAAGTTCGCCTTCCTCTGGCTGTACTCCATGATCCCCTTCACGTGGAGGTTCCGGAAGCGGGTGGCCTCCGTGGTGGCTTCAGAGTGGCTCTCCCTCAACCTGCGAAGCTCGCCATCCATCTTCTTCGACCTTTTTGTTAAATGAAGAACTTCCTTCTTCAGATGCTGGATCGTGGACTTCAGTGGAATTCCCTGTGGCAGGGGAAGTGCTTTGGCAGGACACTGCCATCGTGAGACAAAAGCGTCAAGATGCATTTCATCGCATAAAATAAAAAAAAAAAAGGGGAGGGGGAGTAGTGTGGAGAAGTCCTCCAAAAGGAGAAACCTAATTTCATTGATTGAATATTTTTAAAGATAAGAGGGAAAAGAAAAATTGTAATAAAAGAAAAAATAGAGAGTCAGAGGTCTCAGACCTCTGAAATAGGAGTTGGGGAGCTCGGTGTCCCCAGAAGGGGGGCTGCGGTGGCAGTAGCAGTGGGAGAGGGACTGGCCGTGTCTTCAGACTCCTCGCCCAAGAAGCTGAGGTCGAGCTCGAAAAATTTTTTGACCACCTTCTCTTGACAGAGCTCGAATCCTTTGATGAATGCTTCTTGGCCGAACTTGACGTTCAGGTCCCTCATCTCCGTAGAGGCCTTGAACTCCTCCACCGTAAGAACCCTGGCCTCCGAGACCAGGATCAGGATTTGCTCCGCCAAATTTGCGACCTCGACCTCCGCCATCCTCACCGTCTCCTCCGAGGTCTGCTTTTCTTTCTCCAGGGTCTGCTTTTCTCTCTCCAGGGCCTCTTGGAGGGTGACTACCTCAGCAGCCTTTTCTTTGAGACGGGCAACTTCAGCCCAGTGACTCTCCTCCGCCTGGATGGCATCCCTCCTCGCCCGGTTCGTCACCTCGATATTGGCAAGGAGCTGGTGCCCGATCTGCAAGGGCGGCTAGGAGGTCAGAACGGAGGTCGAGAAGCTAATTAAATGAAGATCTGTTTACCTCAAGAAAGGACCCTAGGGAGTCCCAAACCCGCTGTTCGGGATCGACGTGATCAATCCTCTCATCGACCTCGGGCAGGATGCAGCCGTCAATCAACCGCTTTATCAAGTCCCTATCATTGAAGGGATTATCCCCCGACTCTTCTTCGGAACCATGGGATTCTTCGATGGCGGCCCGGTGGCTACTCACCCTGTGGGCCACCGACTTCCTTCTCCTCCCCCTCTCGGCCCCAGGCACCACCTCGACGTGGTCCCCTGAGGTGGGAACCTCAGCGGGAGAGCTCCTTGAAGAGACCCGGGGAGCTGGGGGCTCGGCATCTGAAGGAACGTCGATCGCAGGGGCCGCCTGGGCAGGCACGGTCGAGCTCGTCTCCTCCGTTCTGACCTTCTTTACTGATCCGGAGGCCGCGGTGCTTTTTCTTTTGTGGGCCTTGAGGCCCCTGGTGAGCATCCGTGCTGCTTCGGCGTCCATTCCTATAAAAAAAAAAAGAGAAAAAGAAGATCAGTGATGGGGTGAAAAAGGAAGAAGCGACACGCAAAAGAAAAAAAAAAGAAGAAAGAGAAAGAAAAAGAGAAAGAAAAAAAAAAGAGAAGAAGAAGAAGAGCAGGAGAAAAGAAGAGGAAAGGAAAGGTGGAATACTCGCAGGATCCTGGGGACTCAAGCCGATGTTGAACAAAAACTGCTCCTTCAGAAGGTTGGAAAGGGAAGGAGCCGAAAAATCAAGAAGCTTCCGGGTGGCCTGAAGGTCGTCCTCCCCCAGGCTAGGAGCCTGGCAGACAGAGTCCCTCAGAGAGCCCCAAGGGGGCAATCCCAGCCTCAAAGTCGGGCAGTGGATGAAGAGGTACTTCCCCTTCCAGTTGTGGATTGAAGAGGGAGCACCTTTCAGCAACCCCTTCTTGCCAAACTGGGGGGAGAAATACCACCAGTCCTTTGCCGAGGGGTGACGCTTGAAGGTGTAAAAATGCCTAAACAAAGAAAGAGATGGCTGAACTTTGACTACATGACAAAGGGAGAGGAACTCTGTCAAAAATCTAAAGGAGTTCGGTGCAACTGAAGCTAAAGAATGTCTAAAAAATGGAAAAGGGTGATGATGAAGGGTAAAAGCGAAAGCTGGAGTCCGGCACGGAAGGCCTCCTGATACAGGCAGAAGCGGCCAGGTGGGGGGGTGCTAGCCCGGTCGACAGGACCGAGGAGCTCCAGATCGTACTCTGAAGGAACTCCATACTGAACCCTTATCAGTAGGAGTTCATCCGGAGTCAGAGAATAGGGAATGGCACCCGGCACAAAAATCGGACGAGGCCCAACCCCAGATGTGGGTTCATCTACAGTGTGGGGGTTCTGGGGGGCTGAGGCGGACGAACTCCCGAAACCACTAGAGACGGAGGTGCTGGAAGACATTTCAAATAAGGATCCTAAAAATTCTGGAGAAATCAGGCGAAACAAGAGGCGAAAGGTTTGCGGGGAACCAAACCAAAGGAATACGACAGAAGAAAAATGGAGAAAAAGGGGCACCCAAATGGCAAGAAAGGGAACGAAAGTTTTGGGACTAACCTAAGTCGCTCCGAAGGATGCAGAAGGTGCGAGGATAGGGATGACTTGAAGGATGCTTAGGGCCAAGGTAGACGCCAAGGAGGGACAGAGCTCTCGAAGAGAAGACAGACACCGACAGAACTTTCAAGTGGAATGAGGCCTCTAAAAGCGGAAAGGTGGGTTTAAATAGACCCTGGGATTCGGCGCTATAATGATCGCAAATTTTCCCAGGCCGACCCACACTCGCCACGTGTCCCACTCACCACAGCAGGCGGCTAAAAGCGGTTGACAGCTGACAGAGCCATTACTGCACCGTACCTGGGCCAGCACTCCAGCAAAAATTTTGAAAGGTCCCTTCGGATCGCCCAGATTCGAAAAGACTCCAGCACGCACGCATTAAATGCCAGAATATCTGAGGGTGATCGTGCACAGGATTCAAGGAGACAACTTCGGCTGTGAAAATTTCTCTTTACTTCCTTCATTCGAAACTCGAACTCGGAAGTAGGGGGACTTGTGTTGGGTATAAAATACCTCCCAGTCGAAGTTCGTGATAGGAGCGACCCTCCAGGGATTCTACTGATGTCCGACCTCCGACGACATCTTGTCGAACCTCTCTAGCGGTCGGGCCTCCGCAACATTCCTAAGTTCTGCCGATGGATAAACCCCCACCAACGTCAATCGGATTCTTCACGATGGACGGACTCCACCCAAGTTTCCACAGTGATTGACCACCTTCAGGACTTCGCCCAGACTCCTACGGGAGCAGGACTTCATCCCCGACTTCAACCACAAGAAGACTTCGTCCGGACTCCGATGAGAGCCGGACTTCACCCCCGACTTTGATTGCAGGTGGACTTTGCCCGACTCCTACGGGAGCCGGACTTCGTCCCTGACTTCAACCGCAAGAAGACTTCATCCGGACTCCTACGGGAGTCGGACTTCGCCCCCGACTTTGATTGCGGGTAGACTCCGTCTGGACTCCTACGGGAGCCGGACTTCGCCCCCGACTTTGATTGCAGGTAGACTCCGTCCGGACTCCTACGGGAGTCGGACTCCGCCCCCGACTTTGATTGCAGGTAGACTCCATCCGGACTCCTACGGGAGCCGGACTTCATCCCCGACTTCAACCGCAGGAGGACTTCGCCCGGACTCCTACGGGAGCCGAACTCCGAGCCCCTACTGCAAGCGACCCACTCCGAGTTTCTACTGCAAACGATCTACTTCAAATCTTTATCACGAGTGGCCTTGGCCGAGACTCCTCAACAAATGATCTCCATCTGAGCTTCTATGGGGACTGGACTCCAACCGAGACCTGGACCCCCTGGCAAGCCGCAGTAACAGCCACGACTCTGCTCCACTTCCTGCAACAGATTCTGTGCGGCTCCATCACTCCCTGGCAGGCCGCAGTAACGGCCACGACTCTGCTCCACTTCCTGTGATGGATTTTGCATGGTTCTATCACTCCCTGACAGACCATAATAATGGCCATGATTCTGCTCCACTTCCTGCGATGGATACCACGCGGTTCCTCCACCCTCTGGCAAGTTGCAACAACGGATGCCGCTCCACTCCCCGCAATAGACTCCACGTGGCATGTCCCGGTGATGGCTACGATCTCACTCCACTACTCTTCGCAACAAACTCCTCCTGACCCTGGGCAGCCCACTGCCAGACGGTTATAAACATCGCTATCAGTCTGTTGCCCCCTCCGCCTATAAAAGGGAGACCCCAGATACGTTATTCTCTAAGCTCTAATTTCTATCCCAAAACTCTACTAAAATTTTTGTTCGAGCACTCCATTCTTGTTGAGGCAAAGAACTGACATGAGCATCAGAATAATTAGGCTTAATTAGGCTCAATAAAATCTTAATCAAATCAAAACTTGATTAAGCCCAACCCCTGATCAAATCAGGGACCAAACCATCTCGACGATTAGGTCAACTCTTAACCTAATCGGATCAAACCCAACTGAATCCAATTCAATTGGACTTGATCCAAAAATAATTACTCAATCAAATTGAGTTAATTAATGATCAAATCACTAATTAAACCTCTCATAAATATTGAGTCCAAATCCGATGGGTAATCGGGTATCAGAATTCATCGATATGTAACCCTGATCGAAGAGTCCCAAACCAGTGGGACTCTTGACCCCGGTACCCAAAATGTGTGGGACTCATGATTAGAGAATCTTGATTCTTGATCACAGAGTCTCAGACACGTAGGACTCATAGTCCACGAGCATTAGGACTCTTCATCAGTCATCAGATCAGATAGGAACCTCTAATGTGTGTGACCCTGCAGGTTCGAACCTAAGCCGGTAGCACAGAAACCAATTCCTGTACTAATCGAAGTGACCATCTAGCAATAGTACCTGATGATCGGATAGGTCGAATAGTCGCAATCGCAATACTCAAAACCTACGTGAATATGGTTACTGTATAATTCATCCTTTTGACCTCTGTGTTTAGGACGACTCAGGGTTAAACTGTCAACCCTGATTAGATCATCCGAATCATGCTCAACTCAAACAGTCCTGTGATTCCTCACAAAGACTACCCTGGCCAAGGTTTTGCTAAATTAAAATACGACTGTACACAGCTTCTAAACTGGAGTGGTCAATCCTATCTTGAAACGCACCGACAAGTCAAGTACTTGACTACACCCAGCAGCCTTCCATCACTGAATTAGAAATTCAGGTAGTCCAGTACCTAAGTGCAGTGAGTTGCTTGCAAGTCACCGTGGTGGTCTCATGTTAGAGGGACATTTATACCCATATTCCATCAGAGCAAATCTTGACAGCAGAAATAGCTCCAGAGTCGGTCACGTTCAGTGCAGATGTACCCTTACATCTCACCTGTATGCCATATCAGTGTCTCCACACTCATTGGTTAAGAGGACAACCAACCTATATGGCACACAACGACCTATGCTTGATAAATGTTATCATCCTTGATAACAACGTATCATTTGGTCGTGAATAGATTTAAGGACTAAACAATAAATCCTCCTTTATCGAGTCTAAATAGTCCTAAGGACTTCACCACAACATAGGAGTTCATTAGAAGATGAAACATTTTGCGATAAAAAATGTCAAAATAATTTTTATTAATTCATAATTCATATACATATACAAAAATGAGCACAACCGTCAACAGGCTGATGATTGGCTTTGGGACACTATTCCCAACAATCTCCCACTTGGCCTAAAGCCAAGCGGTGCAGTATCTAATACCCATCTTCGACTTGTAGTCGTCGAACTCCTTCACCGCAATGGCTTAAGTGAATGGGTCGGTCAGGTTCTCCTTTCCATCGATCTTCAGAAGGTCGACGTCACCTCAATCCATAATTTCTCGGATGAGATGGTAGCGGTGCAGAATATGCTTCATCCGCTGGTGTGCCTTGGGTTCCTTCGCCTGAGCAATGGCTTCAGAGCTGTCACAATAGAGCAGAACTGGACCAACAAGGGAGGGTGCTACTCCAAGCTCGGTGATGAATTTTCTTAGCCACATCGCTTCTTTGGCAGCATCTGATGCAGCGACATACTCTACCTCGCAAATTGAATCAGCCACTGTGTGTTGCTTGGAACTCTTCCAGCAGATAGCCCCACCATTAAGGGTAAAAATAAATTTCGACACACTTTTGCTGTCATCGTGATCAAACTGAAAACTAGAGTCTGTAAATCCTATAAGTCTCAAGTCCGATTCACCATAAACAAGCCACTGGTCCTTAGTATTTCTTAAATACTTCAGTATGATTTTAACAACCTTCCAGTGATTCTCCCCTGGATCAGATTGGGATCTACTCACTACCCCTAGTGAGTATGCCACATCTGGTCGTGTACATGTCATGACGTACATGATAGATCCCACTGCCAAAGCATATGAAATTCTACCCATACGCTCTCTCTCTTGAGGTGTTGTCAGACAATCCCTCTTCGAGAGAGAAATTCCATGGCCTATCGATAGATAATCTTTCTTGAAATTCTCCATGCTGAACCTCTTCAGCATAGTATCTATGTACGTAGACTGGGATAAACCAAGCAACCTTTTATATCTATCCCTATAGATCCTCATCCCTAGGATGTAGGAAGCTTCTCCTAAATCCTTCATGGAGAACTATGACGATAGCCAAATCTTTATTCCCTTTAATGCAGGGACATCATTTCCGATTAAGAGAATATCATCCACATACAATGCAAGAAATACCACTACTGGACCATTAGCCCACTTATAAATGCAGGGCTCTTCTCCATTCTTAACGAAGCCATACGTCTTGATCGTCCTATCAAAACGTATGTTCCAACTCCAGGATGCCTGCTTAAGTCCATAAATGGACCTCTGTAGTCTGCACACCTTAGACTCATCAGTGGATGTGAATCCTTCAGGTTGTATCATATACACCTCTTCATCCAGCTCTCCGTTTAGGAAAACTGTCTTCACATCCATCTGCCAGATTTCATAGTTCAGATGGGCAGCTATCGCAAGTATAATCTGAATGGATTTGAGCATTGCCACAGAAAAAAACATCTCGTCATAGTCTATACCATAACGTTGATGATATCCCTTGGCAACCAGACGGGCTTTATAGGTTTCCATCTTTCCATCTGTGCCCCTCTTCCTCTTGAAGACCCACTTACACCCTATGGGTTTTACTCCTTCGGGTGGGTCAACAAATGTCCACACATCATTGACCTTCATGGACTCCATTTCGAATTTCATGGCCTCTAGCCATTTCTCAGAGTCGGGTCTCTACATTGCATCCATGTAGGTGATCGGATCCTCATCATTTTCATCAAGTTCGATAGGATCGTCATCCCGAATCAAGAAACTATAGTATCTGTCCGGTTGATGTGGTACTCTACCAGATCGCCTTATGGGTGCTTGAACAATGAGCTCCAGATCTGATCTAATCAAATCCGATTCAGGTTCAGCAACTTGTGTCAATTTTTTCACCTGTCAAACTTTGTCAAGTTCGACCTTAGAGGCAATAGTTCCTTCATCAAGGAACTCTTTTTCCAAAAAGATTGCCTTAAGACTAACAAACACCTTTTGCTCATCAGCCAGGTAGAAATAATACCCTTTGGTCTCTTTTGGGTATCCTATAAAATTATACTTGTCAGACCTAGATCCTAGCTTGTCCGTAATTAAACGTTTAACATAAGTCGGACACCCCCAAACCCTAAGGTGCGAGAGTACTGGCTTACATCCTATCCATATCTCATATGGTGTTTTGGTTACAGACTTACTTAGAACTCTATTTAGAAGGTAATAAGTCGATTCGAGCACATATCCCCAGAGGGAGATCGGCAGACCAGCAAACCCCATCATGGATTGAACCATGTCCAACAAGGTCCGATTCCTCTTTTCAGATACACCATTATGCTGTGGTGTTCCAGGAGGAGTCTATTGAAAGAGAATCCCATTCTCCTCAAGATATGTCAAAAACTCATTGGAAAGGTATTCACCTCTTCGATCAGATCGAAGAGTTTTAATATACTTTTCAATTTATTTTTCTACCTCATTTCAAAATAGTTTGAACATTTCAAACGACTCCGATTTATGCTTCATTAAATAGACATACCCATACCTCGATAGGTCGTCTGTGAAGGTTATGAAGTAGAAATATCCACCTCTTGCACTTGAGCTCATGGGTCCACATACATCAGAATGTACCAGAGCCAAGAGTTCACTGGCTAGCTCACCTTTTCCAGTAAAAGGTGACTTGGTCATTTTACTAAGAAGACAAGACTCACAGGTTGGAAGTGATTCACAATCACCTACTTCAAGAATTCCTTCTTGAGCCAACCTGTTTATCCTGTTCTTATTGATATGACCTAGCCTATAGTGCCAAAGGTAGACTTCTGACATATTATCTATTCTAGGGCATTTATCGAAGGTTTGAACCACATTAACAGGTTGTGATAGAAAGTAAATTCCATTATTAAGTTGTCCAACAAACATTATAACACCATTCAAAATGATATTATAAATATTTTTTTTTATTAAAAATTGATAACCGTACATGGCCAAAAAGCTTACAAAAATAATATTTAATAAAAAACTTAGATAATAGTGACATTCACTCAGAATTACATTTCGAGAATTGATTATAAGGTTCATGATTTCTAATGCTAGAACTGAAACTTTGCTTCCATCTCCAACATTCAGGAACCTCTCGCCTTCATCAAATCTCCTATTAACCTGCACACCCTGCATCGAATTGCAAATATGATAAGGGCTTCTGGTATCCAATACCCAGGCAGTAGTATCACAAATGGAAAAGTTGCAAGGTGTTATCATATAAGTACCTTGCATCTTCTTTGGCCTGTTCGGGTCCAGTGAGGCAATGTATAGAGGACAGTTTCTCTTCCAGTGCTCCTGCTTCTTGCAAAAGAAGTACTCCGCCTGGCTCTGGTCAGGCTTGCACTTCTTGGTCTGACCCTATGTAGACATCCTAGCATGCAGCTGCACCTTCTTATTCTTCTTCTTCTTGTTCTTCTTCCCTTTCTTAAAGGATCAACGACCAGAAGAAGACCCTCCCACAACATTCACCGACTCCTTATGGAGCTGGTGATCCTTCTCAAAGTTCTACAGCAACCTCAACAAGCCGTGGTAGTTCACTGCAGGCTTTGTCATTCGAAAATGAGTAAGGAAGGGAAGGAAGGACTTGGGCAGAGAATTAAGGATCGTATCCTTACCGAGCTGCTCGTGCAGGAAAAAACCCAGTTTACTTAGGTGCTCAATCATTTTGATCATGTACAGTACATAATCAGTGACTGAGGTTCCATCCCTCATCCGAGCATTGAAAATGGTCCAACTAGTTTTGTGCCTTTCAACGTCGTCAGGCATGCCAAAAGAGTCGTTCAACATTTGAAGTATCTTCTATGGCTAGGCATTCTCAAACCTGCGACTGAACTCATCATTCATTACCGCCAGCATTATGCACCGAACGTTGGTGCGATCATTGAGCCACTTCTGGTAAGTATCTCGGACCGTCCCTCTAGCGTTCAGAGCTGGCGCCTCAGGTGCCAGATCCGTTACTACATAAAGGATCCGCTCATGCTCAAGGATGATTTTTAATTTTTGATACTAGCTATCGAAATTAGGTCCCATGAGCTTGTCATTATCTAATAATGACCGGAGCGACAGGGTAGTGGCCATAGCTGCATAAAAGAAAATCAGACCTATATTAGTACATAAATTATTAATACTAAAGACTTGGACTTTAGTCTAAAGTTTCTCCTAGTATTTTTATGAATTGGTAGCCTCAACCTCCAATTCGAAGAATTACTTTAATTCCTTAGTGGGTACTAGAATCCACACAGACTACACATGAGCCCAACTTTGGTTGGTCAACCCATGTGCATCTATGGGTAGGTTCATAACCAGTTATTTCTCTAAACAACTTCTAGTAATTAATTTTGCCCCAGAACCTAATCAGTAGGCTTTGGCCTCCACTGAAAAAATCTAGTTAGGTCCAACCATTAACATGATTTGATTTGGTGAATCAGACCAATAAATGATCAAGCCCGACTTTGGTCGGCCAACCTAACCACCATCAGAAAGACTCAAACCAAATTATCATACTATGAATGATAATTTCATTAGTCAATAAGCACCAAGCCTTTAGGCCTCCAATGATTATTAAACTAATGGACTCATTATCACTCACTTAGTGGGAGGCTATGACTTAGTTATCAATATAACTTAATCATTTTTAGGACCTAATATTTTTTTTTTGAGGATTTTATTAAAGAATAGATGAGAAAAAAAAATATCCAGCCAATTTCAATCCTCCCATTGACTTCACCAAGTCAGATTAAAAAAGATTTACTTAAAGCTGGCATTAGGAGCACCTAAATCAGTCAAACTGATTTACCTAATGACATGGGTGAGCCCTAATCACCAAGTGATCTAATCAAAACCTAATCACCAGGTTGGCCAGGTAAGTGAGATCAGTGGTGGGGATAAGCTATTAACTTGTCAGAGATTGAATCACTGCGAGTAGCTCCCGCTTAAAAACCACTAGTCAAACTGCCAAAGTTACCTTAGACACCAACCGGTTCATTAGTTTTAATTTGATCAACTTAGTAAATAGGGTTCCACCACGTAGCCATGAATTAAGTCCATCTTGGTCTAGTTAAAGACATAAACCCATTCAACTATAACTATTGGAGTTGAGTCTAGAGTATCCTTGACCTAATCTAATTCAACTTTTAATTAGATTTGACCAATTACTTTAATTTAGTCCATTTCTTTAAGTTAACCTTAGGTCTAACCCAATTATGGACCTAATCCATCCAACCCATTGACCCACAAATTTATGCAATTATCTTAGGTCTTAATTCATAATTCTAGACCTACTAGACAACACTTAATTCTTTTAATTAAGTATTTGGGCTGATGGATTAGGGTTTGACATTTCAAAAATAATTTTTAAATTTAAAAAGTTTTATTTTTTGTTCACCAAATATGTTGACTTATTATACAAATATATCAGCATATTTCATAAATAGCAATCCTATTGCTAATTACATAACAGAAAATAACTCAATCAAAATAAATCATGAAAATTTCTTTCGCTGCTTCATCTGTATGGGATATAATCGCATCGGCACCCCTACCGCCATAGGAGATCCCATCGAATGGGAAGAGAGGGCCTTTAAACCCTACTTTTCTCCTATGACCGGACGGCCATGGCAACCAACCCAATTCGATTACTTGCTACTTGGATCAAGTATATCTAAATATACCAATTTCAAAATTTAAATTTCAAATTTCAAATTTCAAATTTTGAATTTCAAATTTCAAACAAATTTCAAATTTTTGAATTTTAAATTTTAAATTTCAAATTTTGAATTTTAAATTTTGAATTTTAAATTTGAAATTTCAACCAAATTTAAAATTTAAAATTTAAAATTTTGAATTTTAAATTTTTGAATTTTGAATTTCAAATTTCAAAATTCAAATTTCAAATTTCAAATTTTGAATTTCAAATTTTTGAATTTTGAATTTTGAACAACTTTCAAAATTCAAAATTTAAATTTTAAATTTCAAATTCTAAATTTAAACTTTTAGATTACAACTTAATCTACGCATGCAAATATATATATCATATCTAAGAACCCGCTCTGATACCATTTTTAGGGAAAATTCAGTGCAGGGGTAAAATGGTAATTTTAAATTTTTTTCAAAATCAGTATTTTACAGTAAAATTATTAATTAATCTAATTAATTAATAAAAATTTATCCTACACTAGGATCTAAATATGATATATAGCATGCATGTATTTAAATTTGAAATTCAAATTTGAACAGTAAACACTTTACTGTAATATGTTCAGAACACAATACCTTTGTGCGGGTAGTAGATCGTCATAATCTGATCACCATCAGGAGAGTCTGATCATCATGATACAGCCACACAGTGTGTCTGGCCTGGCCTCTGCGGATCATCCACATGAAGCTCCCAGTCTGATCGACTCCTCATGAGTGCTAGCATGTTGTAGAGCCCTTTCGACGGTCGATACTGATCGAACTCCTTCAATCGATGTCTGTCGATTCTTCAGACACTCTAGATCATCAGTAGATGTGCTTGAGAGGATGTTGAAGATCTCTCTAAAATTTGGTGGGCTCACGACACTCGTAGCTCACCTTCTCACTTCCCGAACTCCAGGCTGAAACCCTGAAGAACTCACTGAAACCCTGCGCATATTTTTTCTTTCTTTTCTTTCTTTTTCTCTCGAAAGGATATAGACCTTCACCTTGCACACAAAGATTCCTCACACCCAGATTTTCTCTCCAAAATTTTTTTTGCACATGCCCCACTCTTCTCCTCCTTTTAAAACAATGTCAAACATCTTATCCACGTGAGAGGATAAAGATGAGTAATTGCATATTTGAATTCAAATCACATTTTGAATTCAAATGGAAACCAATTTATCCGTATCCACTAAGGGTGTGAGAAGAGGAGGGTGTGGCTTAATTTGTGCGTGAGTGTTTTCATGAGAAATATTTTTTTGTGTAATAAATGGGGTGCTAAAAGAGGATAAGGTCAAGGTGCTAAGATTGGTTGCTCATTCAAATTCAAACTTTGTTTTGAATTTGAATGGCCAACCAATCATCCTTATCCACTCATTTGGTGCATTAAAGTAGGGCGTGAGGAGGGCTTTGCATGAGAAAAAATTCATGAGAACTTCCTTTTTGTGAATTCAAATGGGCGCAGTGGAAGTGAGGTGGCGCAATGAGAATGGGTCAAGGTGGTTTCATTATTTAAATCAACCTAATTGAACCAAATAAGTTAGGCCCAATTAGACTAATTTAAACCTAACTTAATTAGGCTTAATTAGGCTCAATAAAATCCTAATCAAATCAGGAATTGATTAAGTCCAACCCCTGATCAAGTCAGGGACCAAACCATCTCGACGATTAGGTCAACTCTTAACCTAATCGGGTCAAACCCAACTGAATCCAATTCAATTGAACTTGATCCAAAAATAATTACTCAATCAAATTGAGTTAATTAATGATCAAATCACTAGTTAAACCTCTCATAAATATTGAGTCCAAATCTGATGGGTAATCGGGCATCAGAATTCATCGATATGTAACCCTGATCGAAGAGTCCCAAACCAGTGGGACTCTTGAACCCGGTACCCAAAATGTGTGGGACTCATGATCAGAGAATCCTGATTCTCGATCATAGAGTTTCAGACACGTAAGACTCATAGTCCACGAGCATTAGGACTCTTCATCAGCCATCAGATCAGATAGGAACCTCTAATGTGTGTGACCCCGCAAGTTTGAACCTAAGCCGGTAGCACAGGAACCAATTTCTGTACTAATCGAAGTGACCATCTAGCAATGGTACCCGATGATCGGATAGGTCGAATAGTCACAATTGCAACACTCAGAACCTACGTGAATATGGTTACTGTATAATTCATCCTTTTGACCTCTGTGTCTAGGATGACTCAGGGTTAAACTGTCAACCCTGATTAGATCATCCGAATCATGCTCAACTCAAACAGTCCTGTGACTCCTCACAAAGACTACCCTGGCCAAAGTTTGCCTAAATTGAAACACAACTGTACATAACTCCTGAACTAGAGTAGTCAATCCCATCTTGACACATGCACCGACAAGTCAAGTACTTGACTACACCCAGTAGCCTTCCGTCACTGAAATAGAAATTCAGATAGTCCAGTGCCTAAGTGCAGTGAGTTGCTTGCAAGTCACCGTGATGATCTCAGGTCGGAGGGATATTTATACCCATATTCCATCAGAACAAATCTTGACAGTAGAAATAGCTACAGAGTCGGTCACGTTCAGTGCAGATGTACCCTTACATCTCACCTGTATGCCATACCAGTGTCTCCACACTCATTGGTTAAGAAGACAACCAATCTATATGGCACACAATGACCTATGCTTGATAAACGTTGTCGTCCTTGGTAACAACGTATCATTTGGTCGTGAACAGATTTAAGTACTAAACGATAAATCCTCTTTTGTCGAGTCTAAATAGTCCTAAAAACTTCACCACAACATAAGAGTTCATTAGAAGATGAAATATTTTGTGATGAAAAATATCAAAATAATTTTTATTAATTCATAATTCATATACATATACAAAAATGAGCACAACCGTCAACAGGCTGACGATTGGCTTTGAGACACTATTCCCAACAGGATCATCTATAGGTCATCATTCCTTCAAGAGAAGAAAGAAGAAAAAGATGCAAAAGATTCGTGCCGTTGATCCAAAGCCAAAGTAAGATAAAAAATTGAAAGTCAAAAAGAGCCAGACAAAATGCTTCTTCTGCAAGAAGCTGGATCATTAAAAGAGAAACTGTCTTGCATATATTGCTTCCTTTGATCCAAACAGACCAAAGAACAAGAGAAACAAGCAATCAGTTACTTCACAAGGTATTTATATGATAACTTTTTATTATTTTTCTGTATATGATACTACTATCTGAATATTGGATACTGAAAGTTCGATTAATATTTGTAATTCATTGCAGAGACTATAGGTCAGTAGAAAATTTAGAAAAGATGAGCAGTTCCTGAACATTGGAGATGGAAGTCTTGTTCCAGTTCTAGCTTTAAGAACTATGCAGCTTATTTTCGAGTCTGGTAGTGTCATGTTAGATGAGTATCATTATTGTCCTTCCTTTCTAATGAATGTTATCTCTGTAGGCTTTTTGGTCAAATTTGGTTTTAAGCTTTTAATAAAAGATGATTTTTGTGATATCATTATGAATGATACTAAAATCATGCGAGGATAATTTAAACATGGCATATACTTACTATCACAGCCTGTTGGTGTAATGTCACATCGAACAAATATCCTAAGATAGATAATATCCTTGATATCTATCTTCGAGATTGTAGGCTGGGTCATGTAAACAAGAACAGGATAGACAAGTTAATTAAGGAGGGTGTCCCTGAAATTGATGATTGTGAATCATTACTAATCTGTGAATCATGTCTTCTTAGTAAGATGACCAAGTCACCTTTTAAGGAAAAAGGTGAGAGAGTCAATGATATTCTAGATCTAGTACATAGTGATGTATATGGACCTATGAACATAGATACCAAAAGAGGTTATTATTATTTTATTATATTTACTGATGATCTATCGAGGTATGAGTACGTCTATCTTATGAAAAATAAATCCAAATCATTTGAAATGTTCAAATAATTCTATAGTAAAGTAGAAAAATAGATTGAAAAAAATATTAAAAATCTTCAATCAGATCGAAGAGGTGAATACCTCACTAGTGATTTTTTGACATATCTAGAAGAGAATGAGATTCTCTCATAATAGATCTCTCCTAGAACACTACAATATAATGGGGTGTCAGAAAGGAGGAATCGAATACTATTAGACATGATTCGATCCATGATGGGCTTTGCGACTCTACCAATCTTTTTTTGGAGATATGCTCTTGAAACTGCCTGCTACATACTTGATAAGGTTTTGAGTAAGTCTGTAAATAAAACACCATATGAGATATGGTCAGAACGTAAGCCAGTGCTCTCACATCTTAGGATTTGGGGATATCTGGCTTATGTAAAGTGTTTAAAGATAGACAAGCTTGGACTTAGATCTGATAAATGCTTGTTCGTAGGGTATCCTAAGGAAACTAAAGCGTACTACTTCTACCTCACTGAAGAATAAAAGGTGTTCGTCAGCAACAGGATTGTCTTTTTAGAAAAAAAAAATTTTGAAGAAGGAACTAATGCCACTAAAATTAAAGTTAGTGAAGTTTGTGAGATAAAAATACTGACACATATAGAATCAGATTTGATTTGAGAATCAAATCCAGAGCCTGTAGAGGTGCCATTAAAGAGATTCGGTAGAGTATCGCATTAATCAAATAGATATTATGATTTCTTGATTTGGGATGGTGATCTTCTTAAACTAGATGAGAACGATGAGGATCCAATCACCTACATGGATGCTATACAAAGGCCCAACTCTCAAAAATGGCTTGATGTCATAAAATTCGAGATGGAGTCTATGGAGATCAATGGTGTATGGATACTGGTTGATCCACTCGAAGAAATTAAACCCATAGGGTGTAAATAAATTTTTGAGAAAAAAAGATGAGCGAATGGGAAGGTGGAGACCTATAAAGCTTGTCTAGTTGCTAAGGGATACTGTCAGTATTATGGTATTGACTATGACAAGATATTCTCTTCTGTGGCAATACTCAAGTCCATCTAGATCATGCTTGCAATAGCGGCACACCTAGATTTTGAGATCTGGCAAATAGATGTCAAAATCGCTTTTCTTAATGGAAAGCTGGAAGAAGAGGTGTATATGATACAGCCTGAAGAGTTCACATCTTCAGATGAATCTAAATTATGCAAGCTAAATAGATCCATTTATGGACTGAAGCAAGCATCTAGGAGTTGGAACATGCATTTTGATAAGACGATCAAAATATATGACTTTGTTAGGAATGGAGAAGAGCCTTGCATCTAAAAGTAGGTTAATGATTCTATAGTCATTTTTTTTGTACCCTATATAGAAGACATACTGTTAATAGAAAATGATATTTCAGCATTGCAAAGTGTAAAGCAGTGGCTATCATCACAGTTCTTCATGAAGAATTTAGAAGAAGTATTCTACATCTTAGAGATGAAGATCTATAGAGATAGATCTAAAAGATTACTTGAATTGTCTCAATCCACGTACATGGATACCATGTTGAAATGGTTCAACATGAAGAATTTCAAAAAAGATTATCTATCGATAGGCTAAAAAATTTCTCTCCAAAAAAGATTGTTCGACAACACCTCAAGAGAGAGAGAGTACGAGTAGAATCCCATATGCCTCGACAGTGGGATCTATCATGTATGCCATGATATGTATGAGACTGTATGTGGCCTATTTATTAGGAGTAGTGAGTATTAGTCTGATCCGGGAGAGAATCATTGGGAGGTTGTGAAGACAATCCTTAAGTATTTGAAAAATACTAAGGATCAATGGCTTATCTATGGAGATACTGGTTTGAAACTTGTGGGATGTACTGATTTTAATTTTTAGTCAGATCATGATGATAGCAAAAGTGTGTCAGGCTACGTGTTCACCATGAATAGAGGAGCAATTTATTGGAAGAGTTCCAAGCAACATATGATGGCTGACTCGATATGCGAAGCGTAATAAGTTGCGGCATCTGATGCTGTAAAGGAGGCTGTTTGATTGAAGAAATTCATCATAGAACTTTGAGTAGTTTTCTCTATTGATGGTCTAGTTTTACTATATTGTGATAATACTGGAGCCACAGCCTAAGCAAAGGAGCCCAAGTCATACCAAAGAACCAAATATATTCTGTGATGCTATCATCTTATCCGTGAAATCATGGATCACGATGATGTTGAGCTAAAAAAATTGATAAAAAAGAGAACCTGATCGACCCCTTTATTGTGCCATGTTTCTAGGTGTGTGGAGTACCTCCCACCAGGAGATCAATGAAGAAAACTCACTGGAAGGGGATGAAATACGCTGAAGATAAATAGCCTTCCTGGTTTCAGCAGCCTTATAAATCCTGTCAGCAGGATTTTCTTCTTCGACTTGAACCCCTTTTCCATCAGATCTGAAATTCACCTTTTGGGACCTAGAAGCACTCTTGATGAAGCCTTCAAAAAATAAAAAAATAGGATCTAAAACTCTTCTTGGGCAGCCAAGAGGGGGCGCTCAAAACAAGGGCGTGCATAAATGGGGGGGCGCTGGTTTCTAGCACCTCCTTTCTTTCCTTTTTGGGGTGGCAGCCAATAAACCCTGGGTTTCTTGGTTATAGGACATGGGGAAGACCAGAGAGAGAGAGGGAGAGGAAGGAAGAGAGAGAAAGTTTAGAGAGAAAATGATTTGATTGATTGAACCATGCATACAAATCCTAAATACAAAGGTATTTATACAAGGTTAATGTGACCCAACCACAAAACTCCCTTGGCTAACTTGATATGAGATTTGTGCTAACCCAAACCCATGTACACCCATGATTTGAATAAATTTCATCTACCTAGGACTCAAATCTAATCCAAAACAAGTTAGCCCCTTGAGGCTCAAGTCTCCTGAATCTCAAGACCCGAAAGGTTAACAGCCTTTCGTCCTAGGATCCAAACTAGTCCTAAAAATCCCATGAGCACCTCATGGAATTTGGACTTTGGCCTTAGCCTTGGTCTCCTGAGCCTTGGGAGCACCACATGAGACCTAAAAATATCCACCTTGGTGCCCCAAGGCCTCAGCTAACTCCATCCTGTCCATCAAGCACATCAATGTCACACATCTTTGAAAGCTATCCCGTAAAAAAACCTTCATCAGTGCATCCACTGGATTCTCCTTGGTGTGGACCTTCACCAGCTCCACCTCACCTTCTTTCACAAGCTCTCTAATTTGGTGATATCTAATATCAATGTGCTTCATCCTCGCATGGTAGACAGAGTTCTGTGCAAGTAATAGTGCACTCTACCTGTCACAGTGCACGCTGACGGCCTCCTGTGCAAGGCCCATCTCCAACGCCAAACCCTTCAGCCATAGGGCCTCCTTTGCTACCTCTATAATACCAATATACTCTACCTCAGTGGTCGATAAGGCCATGATGGGCTGCATACATGATCTCCACGAAATTGGACGTCCAAACAGGCTGAATATAAAACCTATCGTCGATCGTCGAGTGTCCATATCTCCACCAAAATCAGCATCTACAAATCCTTCTATCAGCCCCCGAGCCTCTTTGGATGTGTTGGAGAGTCCTTCAGCACCTCCTCGCTATCCGTAGTAGATGTCGACTCCAACAGTACCCACCAAGTACCTGAAGATCCCCTTCAGTGCTCGCTAGTGCTCCCCATCAGGCTGTGCCATGAACCTGCTAACCTGACTCACTGCATGGGTGATATCCGACCTACAATACACCATGGCATACATAAGGCTTCCCACACCAGAGGCATATGGCACTCTCTCTATCTCCTGAGCCTCTACCTCAGTCTGTGGGTCTTTGAGAGTCTAAAGTGCTCGGTGAGTGGCAGCTCCGCTGGTTTCGCTTCCTTCATCCCAAACCTCTCCAAGACCTTCTTGATGTAGCCTCTCTGAGATAAATACAGCACCCTCTTGGCTCTATCTCTAAAGATTTTTATACCTAAGATCTTTCTCGCATGCCCCAAATCCTTCATCTCAAACTCTCGAGACAAGGCTGCCTTCAGTTCTTGCACAACCTTCCTACTCTTGCATACTATAAGCATGTCATCCACATATAAGAGTAGAAACATCCTAAACTCATCCTTCAAAGATCGAACATAAATACAAGAGTCATACTCGCACCTAAAAAGTCCAATGCTCTTCACATAAGAATCAAATCGCTTGTACCATTGCCTCAATGACTGCTTCAGCACGTACAGCGATTTCTGTAGCAAACAGACCTTCTCTTCTGCTCCTAGCTCTTGGAACCCCGATGGCTGCTCCATATAGATGCTCTCCTTCAGATGCCCATGGAGGAACACTATCTTGACATCCATCTGCTCCAGCTTCAAGTCTTGAGCTGCTACGATGCTCAGCAACATCCTGATGGAAGTATGTCTGACGACAGGAGAGAAAACCTCGTTGAAGTCGATATTTTCCTTCTGGGAGTATTCTTTGGCAACAAACCTCACCTTGTACCTGATACCTTCTTTCTCTGAAGGCCCCTCCTTATGTTGGCAAACCCATTTGCAACCAATGGGTTTCTTCTCCTATGGCAACTGCACCAATCGCCACGTCTCGTTCTTGTGGAGAGACTGCATCTCCTCGAACATTGCTTGGACCCACCTCTCTCTGTTCTAACACTCTATGGCCTCCTCATAGGTGTATGAGTCTTCATTCACTGTCACCAGGATATATGACAATATCTCCTCGAAGCCATATCATTATGTTTGCCTGACGTTCCTTTTGGGCTTGTGTAGTGCAACCCCGATGTCTGTCCTAGGTCTAGCTTGCTCCTGCTAGACCTCTTGGCTTCTATTATCCATCCGAACTCTCTCTACCTATGGAGACACATCTAAAAAGTGCTCCACCTGAATACCAAGTCCTCTCGATACACCTGCAAGAGGCAAAAGAGAATAGGATGTAAGTCGTCCAGCACTGCCCTACTGGATCTCCTGCTGCTCCTGCTGCTCCTCCATGCCATCTCATCTTTAGAGAACTGAATTTTCATCGAAGGTGATGTCCTTATTGATGATGACCTTTTTCTCTAAGGGATCCCATAGTCAGTATCTCATAATTTCTTATGGATATCCCAAGAACACCATCTTCCATGACCTGGCCTCCAACTTGGTTCGCTCACCAGCATTGATGTGCTCATATGCTGTGCACCCAATCACCCTTAGATGGCTCAGCCCAATCCTCCTTTCAGACCATTTTTCCTCTAGAATACCACCATCTAATCTTGTGTGAGGTGATCGATTTACTAAATAGCAGGCTGCATCCACTATATCAATCCAGAATGCCTTAGGAAGCCCTGCCTGCAGCCTCATGCACCGTGCCTTTTTCAAAAGGGTTCTGTTGATCCTCTCGGCTATCCCATTTTGCTGAAGAGTCCCTCTCACCGAGAAGTATCTTTTAATGCCGCACTCCTCAAAAATAAGAAATCTCTACTGGTGTACTCTCCACCATTGTCGGACCACAGACACTTCAATCTCTGACCTGTCTCCTTCTCTACCTCAACTTTCTACACCTTGAATTTGTTGAAGACTTAAGATTTTTTCTTCATGAAGTAGACCCATACCTTTCTCGAAAAATCATCTATAAAGATCAAGAAGTATCTCACCCCATTTTTGGCTAAAATCAGGATCGATCCCCACACATCAGTGTGGACTAGTTCCAGTAGGGCTGCACTGCGGACTGAACTAGTAGTGAACTATACTCTCCTCTATTTTATCATCTAGCATGGCTCATATACCTCTAAAATATCTCCATCCAGATCTAAAATCAGACCATGCTTGCTCAGCTCCTTCATCCCACGATCACTCATGTGGCCTAGGTGGTAGTGCCACAATCGATGAGCCCCCTACTGATCTTGCACTGCAGCTGCTGCATCAAATTCTTCGATCACCATAGATTCTTCCAATCTGTAGAGGTTATTCTCCATCCTTCTACCTCTCATCACCACCATGGCTCCATTAGATATATTCAAGACTCCACTTCTGATATGACTGCTGAAGCTGAAGCCGCTCTGCTCCAAATAGCCCAATGACACCATATTCTTCTTCAATTCTGGGACGTACTTCATATTTGTGAGAGTCTGCACCATCCCATCAAACATCCTCACCCGAATGCTTCCTATACCAGAAACCTTACATGGGTAATCATCTCTGAGTGTCACGATCCCCTCATCAATCTTGGCGTATATCATGAACCAAGACTGGTTTGGGGTGTAGTGATGCGAACAAGCTGAATCCAGGGTCCATACATCTGTGTATCATTTGTGACCATCAGATACCACCAAAAAATCATCCTCCACCTCTTGATTAGCCACCATACTCAGTGCCTTGGATCCTCCCTTGTCTCCCTTCTTGCTCTTCCATTGTGGACAATCTCGCTTGAAGTGCCCGATCTCATTACACTTGTAGCATCGAGCCTCTTTCTTGCTACTGCTCTTTCGAGACTTTGATCGTCCACTTGACGTGCCTCTTTCCTTTCCTCTTCCTGACCTCTCCCCCATGGCCAAGTCCTCCTGGAGAGCTCCTGAAGGAAAAATCGCCTTTTTCCTTGTAAGATCTTTCAGATCTAATGAGATCTGGGGCGGAATATTTTTAAAAAAAAATTATCCTTCGATATTTTAGATCTAAGATCTATTAGATCTGATTTTTATTATCTGATATTTAATCTAAAATTAAATCTAAAACTTGAGGATTAGAGAAATACCTCTAGGGTAACTAGATTACCCTATAGATGATCGCAGCAATGCCCGAGGTTCAAAAATAGTCACGCAGTTGTCTGGCCTCTACCGATATCCACTCGAGCAGGATCTGGATCATCTTCTCCTTGCAAATTTTTGCTCCAAAAATCAGATCTGGATCTAATCTAGAAGATCTTCAAAAGATCTTCTGAAGCTGGAGCAGCAGCTTCTCGATAAATCCCTGCAGCCTTCTAATCAGGGAGCCACCATGCCTTGGACAAGCACCAGATGGACGCCCAACTTTTTGGATGTGAAGAGGGAAGAGAGATGACCAGAGGGGGTATGAAGAAGTGGAGGGATATCAGGCTTTTGCTGGGTATTGAGCAAATTCTCAAAACCCTAGGCACAAACAGGGTTTAAATAAACCCTGCTGCGCCATGCAGTGCCACATCATTCGACCAATCAGAAAATTCTAATTAATTCTGAAAAAATTTTGATTGGTGGAGTGATATTATCTGATCATATCAGATAAGAACTCCACCAAACCCTCCTACTATTGGCACCAACACTAGTAAACATAGTGAGATTGGTGCCCAACAGTTTGAGTCGATCAAGGCATAGAGTCCTCATCTCATGGGACTCTATCCTTATCCACTTGGGGTGCAAGCCCAATCTGATCTTGGCACCCACTTTGAGGCCTAATTTAGCAAGTGGACGCTTCATAAAAACTCTCCAATGACCTCTTGCCAAGTGGTCTTCAGTTCAAGATCCACAAGTCAATGTTTGACCGATGTCCTAAAACGAAAATGGTAGGTGACAGGAATTGGCAGGTGTTGTCTTAAATTCATCTCATGAATTAAGACAAGACTCTTTTGATCTGGACTGGCTCCAGTCAGACTGAGAGAAACCTTCTCAAGATTCTTTGGGTGAGTCAAATCACATTTGGCTCAGTCGAAATGAAAAAGATTGCACGAATAGAAAGTTAGGCTCAATCGTGTGCTAGCACGATTTCCTTGAACCTAATTGGATCTAATCCAAATCAAGTGAACTGGGCTAGCTCAATTGATGACATCCAGAACCTAACTCTTGTTTGTGTGACCCAGTTAGGTTCATTTTCGTATAGTAATAAGACATGTCATGATCTCATCATCGATATCATCGAAACTCCTTTTGATGGACTAGAACTCTTCTGATTCAGACAATTAGAATGATCGATTATCAAAATCTTTCTAATTGCTCTCAAAATCTATCAGTGATACCTAGCAGTATATGGTGGCAACCTATCAGAAATGAAGACGAATCTCTCGGTGCAGCTACCTGTGAGATTGAGTTCTTCTATCATGAGTTCCGACTGAATGTGGGTTAAGGTGAACTCATCAAACCCAACATCAGTCATATGAATCAATCGATCGATCCAAGTCCGATGTGAAACCTTAATGAAAATTTTTTTTCATTATTTCACTCTACTATGGCCATAGGCTTAAGGACTCAATCTTTCGATCATCATAGGACTACTCTTATCTATCGAGGTTGATAGATCCCATCTTGATGCAATCTGGTTCCTACAATGAATATGCTATAGCCAACATACATCTCAGGGTTTCGAATGGCTAGGAGATCGAGTTATGGTGTAGTTAAACTATAACACACTCAAGGTAAACTATCGATGTACCTCAGGTCGAAGAACTAGATACACTGATGTAGCATCGAGCTAGTTATCGACGAGAAGGTAGACTTCCTTATGACTGCTCGAGGTTGTCACGCTCAGTACTCTCGTTCTCAGTGAAAACTTGTACTCTCGCTCCGATGTCTCCACACCGTAGACTCAAGACACATCTATCCTAAGAAAGCGATCGTACACCAACCTTTCGGATCGATCACCATCCTCATGATGATCCTATGGTCAGGAGCTGTTTATGAGTTAGTTATGTAAATTCATACCTTAAATTTTCAACTCTTGAAAATATAAATTAACATTCCTACTAACTCAAAGGATGTATCACAGACATAATGTACACAATGTGATAGTAGAATAACCCTTTTATTCATTTATAGTCAAAATTATAAATTTGTCCTTACATTTGTACAGAAATATGTCAGCCAATCTGGCATCTAAGGCACACATCTAACAAACTCCTACTTGACCTAATGCCAATTGGCTACATATCTAAGTCCCATCTTCTCAAGGTGGGCTTCAATTTTCTGCTGGTCTAATAGCTTTGTTAGTGGGTCTGCCACATTGTCTGTGGAGTCGACTCTCTTAATCTCAACATAACCTTTTTCGAGGTAATCACGGATCAGATTGAATCACCGCTCGATATGTTTGGACTTCTGGTGAGACCTTGGCTCCTTAGCTAGAGCTATGGTGCCATTATTGTTGCAGTAAAGAAGGATGGCATTCGATGACATCACTCCAAGCTCTGCGGCAAATTTTTTGTACCAGAATGCCTCCTTCGTAGCTTCTGATGCAGCAATATACTCTACCTCCATGGTGGAATCAGCAATCACCGTCTGCTTGGAACTCTTTCAGCTAACTGCACCACCATTGCAAATGAACAGACTCTCAGATGTCAACTTTCGATCATCTATATCAGACATAAAGTCTGAGTCTGTGAATCCCTAAACCTGGAGTTCTCCATTTCCAAAGACTAGAAACATATCCTTAGTCCTTCTCAAGTACTTAAGGATACATTTCACAGAAGTCCAGTACTCTTCGCCTGGATTCGACTGATATCTGCTAGTGACACTCACAGCATGGGCTATATCAGGTCGTGTACATAGCATGGCATACATGAGGCTCTCTATTACGGAAGCATAAGAGATCTTGCTCATGCGTTCAATCTCCTCAGGTGTGCTAGGGCACATCTTATTGGAGAGATGAATGCCATGTCTAAAAGGTACTAAATCTCTTTTGGAGTTTTTCATGCTAAATCTTTTTAGCACCTCCTCTGTGTACATCTTCTGTGAAAGTCCCAGCATCCTATTTGGTCTATCTCTATAGACCTTAATACCCAGTATAAAAGATGCCTCTCCTAGATCTTTCATAGAGAACTCCTTAGACAACCATATTTTGACTGAGGTCAACATGGAAATATCATTCCCAATCAGGAGGATGTCATCTACGTACAGTACGAGAAAGACAACTGTACTCCCACTGACCTTTTTGAACACATATGGTTCCTCCTCGTTCTTGATGAAACCAAATATTTTGATCACATCATTGAAATGAGTATTCTAGCTCCGAGATGCTTGCTTAAGTCCATAAATAGACCTTTGCAGCTTGCAAACCTTGTGATCATCATCACTGGATGTGAAACCAAGCGGCTGTTCCATATAGATATCTTTCTCAAGATATCCATTTAAGAATGCCGTTTTCACATCCATCTGTCATATTTCATAATCGAAATAGGCTGCAACAGCAAGCAATGTGCGGATGAATTTTAGCATGGCTACGGACGAGAAGGTATCCTGATAGTCAATGCCTTCACGCTGACTATAACCTTTCGTTATGAGTCTAACCTTGAATATTTTCACATTTTTATTTGCACCTATCTTTCTCTTGAAGATCCATTTACACCTAATAGGTACAATACCTTCAGGTGGATCTACCAAGGTCCAGACTTGGTTTGAGTGCATCGAGTTAATTTCTGATCTCATTACCTCTAACTATTTCTCGGAGTCGATATCTGATATCACCTCATCATAGGTCTTGGGGTCATCACCATAAGCCCCATTTTCTGTGAGGAACATTTTCTCTACATCCTCTTGTATGGTACCTAAGTACCTTTCAGGAGGATAAAAAATCCTAGTCGATCTACGAGGTGGAAGAGGTTGTGTTAGGACTGGTTCTAATTGATTGGGTTCCTTAGGTTCCTTAGCTCATTGCTCTTGGGAGACATTCTCCTTGAGCTTAATTATTCTTTCGATGCCACTATCTTGAATAAACTATTTTTCAAAAAAAATAGCATATCGATTCATAATCACATTATGATCTTCCGGAATATAGAAATAGTATCCTAATGACTCTTTAGGATATCCTATGAATCGAGCTCTAAAAGACCTGAACTCTAACTTGTCCGCCTGTTATCTCTTGACATGAGCTGGACAACCCCAAATTTTGATATGACTCAGACTTGGTTTCTTATCATGTCATATCTCATACGGTGTGGTAGGAATGATTTTAGAGAGAACCCTATTCAATACATATATTGCTGTCATGAGACAATGTCTCCAAAGAAACTCAGGGAGATTTATGAAGCTCATCATGGAATGGACCATATCTAATTGGGTCCGATTCCTCCATTCTGAAATCCTGTTGAGTTGTGGCATTTCAGGTGGAGTCCATTGAGAGACTATGTCATTATCCTTAAGATAGTCTAGAAACTCCCGACTAAGGTATTCACCTCCTCGATCTGATCGAAGAACCTTAATGGTCTTTCCTATTTGTTTTTCTACCTCATGTCTGAATTCTTTGAACTTTTCAAAGGCTTCAGACTTGTGTTTCATTAGAAACACATATCCATATCTAGACATATCATCGGTAAAGGTAATGAAGTAGACATAGTTGCCTTTAGCCGGCACATCAAATGGGCCGCACACATCCGTATGTACTAGGACAAGTAGGTCTGTGGCTCTTTCCCCATGTCCCACAAAAGGGAGCTTGGTCATTTTGCCTTGAATGCATGATTCACAAACTGGATATGACTCGGAAGTCAACGGACTCAATAGCCCGAATTTTTTCAATTTGTTAACCCTGTCTTCCGCTATATGACCTAGCCTTAGGTACCACAGATACCTATCATTTAGACTATCTCTAGGCCTTTTAATTTTTATGGTAATCATATTTTTCTTGATATTAAATATAGATACATCAATATGTAGCTAATAGAGATCATTAATAAGAAAATCATTTGAAACTTTATTATTTTCATAAAATATGTTACAATGGTCCTTATGAAAGCTAATCACATAGCCTTCTTGTGCTAAACATAAAACAGAAATCAAATTCCTGCTTGCTGCAGGCACATAATAACAGTCTCTAAGAACTAAATCTAATCCTAACGATAATTGCAGAAGATAGGTTTCCACGACCATAACAGCAACTCTTGTTTCGTTCTCGATGCGTAGGATCATATCCCCATCCCTCAGCCTCCTGCTCTCCTCAAGACCCTGCATAGAAGTGCACAAATGAGCACTAGAACCAGAGTCAAGTATCCAACTGGATGTAGAGAAAATCATAAGATTAGATTCTATAATGAGCATACCTCCAGAAGGACCATCCTTCTTGTTCTTCAGGGTGGCCAGGTACTGAGGATAGTTTCATTTCCAATGGCCATTTGAATTGCAGTGAAAATATATTTTCTTTTCAGTAGCCTTCTTCTTCGATTCCGTCTTCTTCTTTTTCCCATCCACCTTCTACTTCTTCGTAGACTTTTTCTTCTTTCCAAAAGACTTTCTCTTGGAAGAAGTCCGCTCCACAGTAAAGACTGAGCCTTTTGAACTCTTCAAAGAAAGCTCAGCCGTAACCAACATGTTCATTAACTCAGTCAAGGTACACTGCATCTTATGTATATGGAAGTTCTTGATGAACTGACCATATGCATCAGACAAAGACTGAAGGATCACATCAATTTGAAAATTCCTATCTAAGATGACATCGAGCTTCTCAAGCTCCTCAAGGTCCTTGATCATTGTCAAACAATGATCTTGGACTGACTGTCCATCATGCATTTTAGCCTTAAAAAGCCTTTGGCAGACTTGATACTTGGCTGCGCGACTTTGTTCACCAAATAACTCTTGTAGGTGTGCCAACATTTGGCGAGTAGTCATAATGTTCTCATGCTGGCACTGAAGTCATCAGACATGGCACCCAACATGTAGTACCTGGCTTTGTTATCGTCATCCATCCACTTTTTCAGAGATGCTCTCTGTTCAGCAGTCGGACGTGCTGGTATGGCAGGTGGGTCCTAGTCCAAGACATGAGTCAGTTTTTTGAAATCCAAAATAATTCTGTAGTTTCTCAACTAGTCCTTGAAATTAGGTCCAGTCAATCTATGGGTGTCTAGTATTTTGGTCAGGGGGTTGGATGCAGACATGTTTCTTATAGAGAGTCAAGAGTTTCTAGTTAGATTTTGTAATCAGACTTAACCAATTTGTTTAGGAGTTTCATTTTTAAACAAATTAGGCTCTCACTATTTTATCAGATCCCTACACTCCCTAGGTAGAGATGTGAAAATCTCCATGATTAGTGATTTCTAGTGGGTGGTGCGGTCTCACCGATTGGCTCACCACCTCACCTAACAGTTATTGGTGATGGGTCAACTGATGAGTGGACAACTCTTGTCTAATAATTCTCTAATCATGATGCACCCAAAACTTGGTCTCTAATTCATGAAGTTCATCGTGCTCGGAATATTGCTCCAATCCTTAGTTAAGTCAGACCCACCATTTGCATGAATTAGATTTCTGATTGGGTCCCTCACCATATCCGAAATATTGAGCACAACCCATCCTTTAATCCGTAGCATCCAATGCCTAATGGACATGATTGTGTCTTCCTGATGCAACTGAGCCACTATAACCAGCTGAGAATAATCAACCCCGGGAAGGGCCCGCACATCCACAATGGTGGAAGACCTTAGACTTAATATTTTCTTAAGAAGATTTGATTTAGGTCTCATTAAACTTGACTTGACATAGTCATAACAATTATGACTAACCTAGTGACATGGGCTAGCTCGAATTGTTAGCCACCTCAAATCAGAACTGGGTCGACACATATGGCCAAGTAAGTGAGATCGGTGGAAAGGATATGCCATTAACTTGACAAGAACACATTCGAGTCGAGTAGCTCCCAATTAAAAACCAGTCAGTCGCATCTGCCCAACTTACCTTAGATACCAAATTATCGAACCAGAACCAATTGGGTTAGTCTACAATCCAGGCTCTAACCACTGAGCCAAATTAGGTCTTAACTTGATCGAGTCACATCTAAATGTGATTCGACCTTGACCTAGACTTAATTCTATTAGGCTGGTCAATTATTAGCTTTCATGATCCCACCTAACCAACTTTTGATTCAATTTGATCAACCGCTAGACCTAATTGAGCTACCCAAGTCCGAACCCAATTTTATGAAAATGACTTAGATCTGAAATTTTTAATTTTAGACCTAATTTAATTTTATAAGCTTAATTCATTAATTAAATCTTGGGTTCGTAAACAAAATATGTAAATAAATCTTAGGATTTCAGGATCTAAGGTTTTGCAGAAAAATAAATTTTAGTTTCTGATTAAGGATGAACGTGCAGCACCCCTACATGCCATAAGAACACCCCATTGAATGGGAGGAGAGGGTCTTAAACCCTACTTTATTCTTATGATCGGACGGCCATGAGGAACACCTTAATCAGAAATATTAATTTAAACTACAAAACTAGTTAGATCTAAGTTACATATCACATATATAATTTCAGATCTAACTTATACATGCTTTGCATACATCTCATGTATTAAAATTTGATCTAATTAGTATGCTTTCAGATCTGATACATCACATATAACATCTAAAAAATAAGATTTAAATTGAACTATTCAATATGAAATCTATTCTAGACAGCTACTAGAATAATTCTACAACTAGTCTAGGCATGCAATAGATCAATCTTATGAATTAATTAAATTTTATTTTTTATTTTTTGATCTGAATATAATATTTATAATATTAAAAAATCAAAAAATAAATTAGATCTAATTTATATTTTAATTATATTAAAATATAAAACTTCAAGACTATTCATAGTTTAAACTATTCCTAGTCTAATCATGCATCTCATACATGTTAGATCTACTTAGATTTAATTTTAAATTTTTTGATTTCAGATCCAATCATATCTGATGTGATATCTGAAATCTATTAATATCAGATAAATAAAAATAAAAATTAGATCTAAATTAGATCTAAAATAGAGCCATCAACCAGGCTCTGATACCAATTGAAGAAAAAATCATCTTTTTTCTTGTAGGATCTTCCAGATCTAATGAGATCTGGAGTGAAATATTTTTTTAAAAAAATATTTTATAATATTTTAGATCTAAGATCTATTAGATATGATTCTTATTATCTAATATTTAATCTAAAATTAAATCTAAAACTTAAGGATTAGAGAAATACCTCTAGGGTAACTAGATTACCCTGTAGATGATCGCAGCAATGCCCGAGGTTCAAAAATAGCCACACAGTCGCCTGGCCTCTACCGGTATCTACTTGTGCAGAATCTAGATCATCTTCTTCTTACAAATCTCTACTCTAAAAATCAAATCTGGATCTAATCTGAAAGATCTTCAAAAGATCTTCTGAAGCTGGAGCAGCAGCTTCTTGATAAATCCCTGCAGCCTTCTGATCAGAGAGCCACCACGCCTTGGACAAGCACCAGATGGATGCCCAACTTCTTGGATGTGAAGAGGGGAGAGAGAAGACTAGAGAGGATATAGAAAAGTGGAGGGATATCAGGATTTTACTGGATATTCAGCAAATTATCAAAACCCTAGGCGCAGACAGGGTTTAAATAAACCCTGCTGCACCATGCAGTGCCACATCATTCGATCAATCAAAAAATTCCAATTAATTCTGAAAAAATTTTAATTGGTAGAGTGATATCATCTAATCATATCAGATAAGAATCCCACCAAACCCTCCTACTGTTGGTGCCAACACTAGATAAACATAGTGAGATTGGTGCCCAACAATTTGAGTCGATCAAGGCATAGAGTCCTCATCTTATGGGACTCTATCCTTATCCACTTAGGGTGCATGCCCTATCTAATCTTGGCACCCACTTTGAGGCCTAATTTAGTAGGTAGACACTCTACAAAAACTCTCTAATGACCTCTTGCCAAGTGGCCTTCAGTTCAAGATCCATAAGTCAACATTTGATCGATGTCCTAAAATGACAATGGTAGGTGACAGAAATTGACAGGTGTTGTCTTAAATTTATCTCATGAATTAAGATAAGACTTTTTTGAGCTGGACTAACTCCAGTCAGACTGAAAGAAACCTTCTCAAGATTCTCTGGGTGAGTCAAATCATATTTGGCTCAGTCGAGATGAAAAAGATTGCACGAGGAGAAAGTTAGGCTCAATCATGTGCTAGCATGATTTTCTTGAACCTAATTGGATCTAATCCAAATCAATCAAACTGGGCTAGCTCAATTGATGACATCTAGACCCTAACTCTTATTTGTGTGATCTAGTTAGGTTTATTTCTGTATGGTAATGAGATATGTCACGATCTCATCATCGACATCATCGAAACTCCTTTCGATGGACCAGAATTCTTCTGATTCAGACAATTAGAATGATCGATCATCAAGATCACTCTAATTGCTTCCAAAATTCATCAGTGATACCTAGCAGTATATGGTGGCAATCCATTAGAAATGAAGATGAACCTCTCGGTGCAGCTACCTGTGTGATTGAGTTCTTCTATCATGAGTCCCGACTGAATTAGGATTAAGGTGAACTCGTCAAACCCAACATCAGTCATATGAATCAATCGATCGATCCAAGTCTAATGTGAAATCTTAATGAAAACTCTTTTCCATTATTTTATTCTGCCATGGCCATGGGCTTAAGGACTCAATCTTAAGATCATCATAGGACTACTCCTCTTATCTACCGAGGTTGATAGATCCCATCTTGGTGCAATCTGGTTCCTATAATGAATATGCTACAGCCAACATACACCTCAGGGTTTCGAATGACTAGGAAATTGAGTTATGGTGTAGTCAAACTATAACACACTCAAGATGAACTATCGATGTACCTCAGATCGAAGAACTAGACACACAGCTGCAGCATCGAGCAAGTCATCGACAAGAAGGTAGACTTCCTTATGACTACTCGAGGTGGTCACGCTCAGTACTCTCATTCTCAATGAAAACCTGTACTCTCACTCCGATGTCTCCACACCATAGACTCAAGACACATCTACCCTAAGGAAGCGATCGTACGCCAATCTTCTGGATCGATCACCATCCTCGTGATAATCCTATGGTTAGGAGCTATTTATGAGTTAGTTATGAAAATTCATGCCTTAAATTTCCAACTCTTGAAAATATGAATTAACATTCCTACTAACTCAAAGGATGTATCACAAACAAAATGTACACAATGTGATAGTAGAATAATCTTTTTATTTATTTATAATCAAAATTATAAATTTATCCTTACATTTGTACATGAATGTATCAGCCAATCTGGCATCTAGGGCACACATCTAACAGCTCCATCCTTGGTCATCTTTTTCTGCTGTTCATTAGAGTGCAGCACCGAAACCATGTCTTCATACTCTAGAGTCTCCTTTCCATACAACAGCGTCATCACTAATGGATCATAGGAAGGGGCAGTGAGCATAGCAATAATAGAGATATATATTCCTCCTCCATCTTCATCCCGATGTTCAGCAACTCGTTGTACATCTGGTCGAATCTCTGGATGTGACCCAAGACATCTCCACCTTCCTATATCCAAAGGTTATACAGTCTCTTCTTCAACATCAGCTTGTTGCACATATTTTTTCCCATATACATGGTGTGTAACTTCGACCACAAACCCTTTGGAATCTTCTCCTCTAACACCGAATAGAGAGCTGCATCCGTCAAACACCCTCTAATCACCGAACAAGCCTTCTTCTCTAGGGACATCCATTGACGATCGACATTCCTTCAGGCTTCTCCTCCAACGTCTGATCTAGATATGCCTGAATCAAGAGATCTTCAACCCTAGCTTTTCACATAGAAAAGTTTTCTTTCCCATCAAACTTTTCAAAATTGACCTTCATGTTACTTACCATAGATGGATCTAAATCAAATCACAACAGAAAATCCAAGGGATTTGAGAAATACCTTGATAGGAATCTTGCTGAAATTTCAGCCTTTGAAGATCTTCACCTTCTGGCATTTCATTCTCCCTCCATGCAACCAAGCTTTGATACCAACTATTATGCCACATTTTCAGGTGTGTGGAGTACCTCCCATTAGGAGATCAATGAAGAAAACTCACTGGAAGGAGATGAAACACATTGAAGACGAACAGCCTTCCTGATTTCAGCAGCCTTGTAAATCCTGTCAGGAGAATTTCCTTCTTCGATTTGAGCCCCTTTTCCACCAGATCTAAAATTCACCTTTTGAGACTTGGAAACACTCTTTATGAAGCCTCTAAAAAATAAAAAAATAAGACTTGAAACTCTTTTTGGGCGGCCAAGAGGGGGCACTCAAAATAGGGGCGTGCACAAAGAGGGGGCACTGGTTTCTAGCACCTCCTTTCTTCCCTTTTTGGGGTGGCAGCCAAGAAACCCTGAGTTTCTTGGTTCTAGGATGTGGAGAAGACCAGAGAGAGAGAGGGAGAGGAAGGAAGAGAGAGAAAGTTTAGGGAGAAAATAATTTGATTGATTGAACCAAGCTTACAAATCCTAAATACAAAGATATTTACACTACAAGAAAATAGAGTTTTAGCGACAAATTTATTTACGACCAAAAATATGAACATCACAAATAATCATATCAATGATACAAAAAAAAATTCATCAATAATAAAAAAAATATTTTTATTGATTATAAATTTTTATCATAAATAAAAAATATTAGCGACAAAAAAAGAATTTCATCATATAAAGAGCTTATTTCTGACAAATATTTTCTTTGTAAATAAAAAAATTTAAATTATAAATATTCAAATATTAGTGATGATAAATCTTTCATTGGTAATAGTTAAATTTTTTATGATGAAAAGATCGATTCCATCATCAATTATTCTTATTTACGACTAAAAATTTTTATCACTAATATTTGAAGAAAAATAAAAAATTAAATATCTTTGATTATTTACAACATAAGTCTCAATCGCAAATAATTTAATTATTTGAGATGAAAATACATATTGTGTTGCAAATAAAGATTATTAATGATAAAAAATTTTATCGTTAATACTTTAAAAGTTAGATAATTTAAAAATTTAAAATATAAAGATAATTTTTAATAAAAAAGTAAATATCATAGATAATTAAAATATTTATGATGGAAAGTTTTTTTTCATCACAAATTATCAACATTTACGATGAAATTTTTCATCGCTAAGAAATAAAAAAAATTTAAAAATTTAAAATGTAAGGTATTTGCAATCTAGGAAAAATCTTCATCACCAATAAGTGATTTTCTATGATAAAATTATTTTATCACAAATAATTAAAAAAATTAAAAATTATAAAATTACAAAATATTTGTGATGAAACATGTTTTATCGCTAATATTGCTTATTTATGATGTAAACATATATTCCATCATAAATAAATATATTTTAAAATTTTAAAAATAAAAGATAATTTATGATGAAACTTATTCATCATAAATAATCATATTTGCGATGATAAATCAAATTACCATCATAAAATCATTACTTAGTTATGATATATATTTTTTATCATATATATTTAAAAAATAAAAAAAAATTAAATTTTAAAAACTAAACTATTAGCAATGGTAAAAGAATTTTTCATCGTTAAAATAGTTTTTAACGATGAAAAATTTTATTGCTAATGGTTTAAAATTTTAAAAAATTTATAAAAAAAATTATTAAAGGATATATATTATAGTAAATTTTTTTATATTTATAAAAAATATAAGATAGTTTTAAAAAAATAATATGTGCAAAATAAAAGTATGTAAAATATTAATATGAATATGTAGTAATGTAAAAAATTTATTGGAATCATACTTAAAATGCCAGATGTAATTTAAAAAAAAAATAATAAAAATTTTTATCATAAAAAAATTATAAATAACTTATAAAAAATAGTAAATATTAAAATTAAAAATTTACAAGAATGATGGATAGAGTGGGTAAAGATATTTTAGAATATGTGACTGCATTTTATCTAGTTTTATCATTAGTTAGTTCATAATTATCATATATACTAAATTTTATGTTTATTATATTTATAATTATATATTTAAAGAAAAATCTTAATTTTGTTGCTTGTGATCTTTGAAAATATCATTTTATTTTATTTCTTAGTTATACATATAAGTAATGAATAAAAATTTAGAAAGATTGATGAGCTGATATGGATGAAGGAAAAGTATATGTGGGGTATGGGTTGAACCTATTTCAACCTGCATGTAAACCAAACATAATTTAACCCATTGACACTCCTAGTTTGAATCATGCTTCTGCTCGATTTTGGTTGGTCTTCCATCTATTTTAGTTAATAAACAAAAGAAAAAAATAAAAAAGATGACATGGTAGTAGATCAAGTAAAAATTTTGCAACCCATATCTGGGCTCTAGTGCTAAAGAGGCCTGGTTCTATTTATCGAAGGCTCCATTGAGTCTCTTAGACAGGATCAGGCCCAAATTTAACTCATTTTTTATGTAGTTCTCATTAAACCTAAATATAATACGAGTTCTACAAAATCTAAAAAAGCAGGACAAAATATGTGATGCCAGAAAATAGGTTACGAAAGTATTAACATTCTATGAAAATTTAAAGATAGATATGGTCCCAACCATATGGGCTATGAAAGAGGGCCGGATGAACTTAGTCACATACTTCCTAAACAACAACATCAGAGAAGAAAGAAGCAAAATACTTTTCTGACCTCTCAAATATCATCATTGTTCGCATGAAGCCTTGAGTTAAAAAGTTTGCAGTCAAATCTTTGAACTCGCTTTCAGTGAATCAATGTGGTCCTGCCGTCACCTTGTCAGTTGGATCTAAAAAAATTTTATCATGCGAGCATCATATAATTACTTAACAAAAACTTATAAATAAAAAATTATTTTTTAATAATTATTAGCGATGAAAGATAATTTTCATCGCTAATAACGTAATTAGTGATGAAAATAATCATCGTAAATAAAACTTTTTTATCAAAAAATTTTTAGCGGGGACTATTAGCGATGAAATCCAATATTTTCATCGTAAATAATATTTTTCGAGGGAAAATTTTTTTCAGTGAAAATTTTTTTTTTTTTTGCGGAAACTATTAGCGATGAAAATTTTATTCATCACTAATAAGCTTATTAGCGATGAAAATTTTGATTTTTGTTGCAAATTTATTTTTTATTTAAATTACTGGTGATGAAAATTAATCATTAGCAATGAAAATTTTTGTCACTAATACCCCGCGTCCCGTCATGTCCCATCTGAAACCCATTTTCTTCCTCGTTTCCCCCCTCCACCCTCACTCGGCATTCTCTCGTGCTCCCCCCGGTGTCTCGTGTCTCTCCCCCTATTCGACCGACGTCGCCATTGTCATTTGCTCCACCGTCGCCGTCGCCGTCCGTAAAGCCATCGCCAGTGCGCCATCGAGGTGAGTTTTATTACTTTTTTTAAGGGGGTTCGGGTCGGGGATGGGGACAGGGACAGGGACGATGGTGGGGCCAACGGGCCAGGGTCGAGGTCGGCATGCCTAGGTTGAGGACGGCAGGCTGGGCCGGGGCCGCGGGGCCTACAGGTTGGGGCCTGGGATGGGTCCGACAGGCTAGGGCCTGGGATGGGGATGGCAGGCCGGGGCCGCGAGGTCTGCTGCCTGGGGTCGCAAGGCCTGCGGGTCGGGTCTGGTGGGCCGAGGCCAGGGACAGGATGGGGATTGCGGTCCGACATCGGCGGGCCAGAGATGAGGGCCTATGGGGTCGAGACCTGTGGGGTCAGGCTGGGTCTGGTCTAGGCCAAGCCCGGCTAGGTCCGTGACTGGGCCTGATCATTTTCTGGTCTGGCTGGGCCGGATCGGGTTGGTACAGGTTGGGCTGGGGTGGATCGGGTGGTGCTGGGGTGGGTCGGGTTGGTTCCAGGCTGGGCCAGGCTAGGGCGGGTCGAGCCGGGATAAGGCAGGTCAGGTCTAGTAGGGTTTAGGTCGAGTCGGTTCCTGGTCGGGTCGGGACCTTCGGGGATGGGGCCAGGATGGGGTACGTCGGGTTGGGGCCGGGTCGGGATGGGTCAGGGTGAGGTGGGCTGGGTCGGGTCGGGTTTGGGTCGGGTCGGGTCGGGTCTGGGTTAGGCAGGGTCGAGTCTGGGTTGGGCTGGTTCCGGGTCGAGTCGGCACCTTCGGGGATGGGGCCGAGGCAGTCCGACAAGTCAGGTGGGGTCGGGACTAGTCGGGGTCGGGATGGGTCGGGTTGGTTTCAGGTCGGGCCTGGTCGGGCTCTGTTGAAATTATTATAATTGTTGCATATTATTTTTTAGTATTACTGCTGAAATTATTTAATTATTTGACTAATTATTTTTTCACTAACATAATGCATATTGCTATTACTTGTTACAATTAAATTATTTTATGTCCTGTTTTGTATGCTGTTGAAATATAAATAAAAAATATATTTTTATTTTAGATAAAACTCTATTGAAATTTTTGATGAAAAAATTTTAATACAAAATTTTTTTTTTTGATAAATTAAAAATTCATCTTCGAATGCACGTTCAATGATGGTACTTAAATTACATTGAGCCATAAATTTTTGTTCAAGTTTCGATCTTCTTCGAGATCAAAACTTGGATATCTCATATTTAAATTTTTTAAAAAAATAATAATATTATTATTGTTAATAGTTGATATTTCATTTTATTATGTGGTATTCAGTAGTTATCTATCTATTATTCTTCGGATATATGGTGGATAAGGTGTGTAGGCACCATTTCCACATCGTATACTTGGAGAACCATGGGGAGATGCTGTCAAAATTTTTACGAAAATGAGATAAAATATCCATTAATAACAATAATGAGATTATTACTTTTCTAAAAGGGATAGGGCCACACCTGTTAGTAATGATTTGAAAAGAATAAGATCATGCATTTTTACTTCATTAAGTTAATGTAACATATTTTCTGTGTTAATATTCAATCTGCATGTATTTTTTAATATGTGTTATTTTGTATCAAGTGATCTAGATCTGGATCGGGATAGGGATTTTGGCTGAAATTTGAAACGTGATTCAATCTAAAATTTGGATCGGGATCCAGAATACCACTGAACTTTTTTTTGTTGTTAATAATTTTGTATTTGTTGTTAGATGAATATCAACAAAAGTTGGATGAATGCTAGAGGTATTTTTTTGCTTGAGTATCGAAATGAAGTTTGAGATTTCATTAACTTTGCACGGCATAAGGCTGACAGTGCTAGTCAGATAAAGTGTTCATGTAAGAAATGTGTCAATATGATATATCATCATATAAACTTGTTGAGGAGCATCTGCTACAATATGGTATGGATAAGAAGTATACTTATTGGATATGGCATGGGGAGGGTGATTCGAATGAAGTGGTGCGCGACGATGATGATACTGAAAATGATAGTGATGCTGGTGGACCTGTCAAACATAGTGGTATTGAAGAATTGTTAGATGATTTACATCAAGGTGCTTGTTCAAATGTACGCATGAATACTACTGCATCTGAAAGTAATTCTGATCATGAACATAATATCCAGCTTGAGGTAGAAGAGACTTCTGAATAGTTTACAAAGCTTGTAAGGGATTCATGAGAGCCACTCTATCCAAATTGTACAAAATTTTTCAAGTTAGAGTTTTTAATAAAATTACTTCATATTAAAATTGTGAACTGATAGAGTCAAAAGTCATTTGATCAAATTTTAACATTGATTAAAGCAGCTCTGTCCGATGGAGAGAGACTTCCAAAATCATATTCTGAACCAAAAATATATATGCTGAAAATGAGACTTGGCTATACTTCTATACATGCCTGCAAAAATGACTGCATATTATTTTATAAGGATAACAAACAAGCAACTGAATGTCTGAAATGTGGTGAGCCTAGATACAAAATCGATATTAGGAAAGCAAAGAAGATACCTCAAAAGATTTTGATATATTTTTTATTGATTCCAAGACTTCAAAGGTTGTATATGTCTACAAAGATAGCTGAAGAAATGAGATGGCATTATGAGTAGTGGGTTTCGGAGGAGAACATACTTAGCCACCTGATCAACTCTTCAGTATGAAAAGACTTCATGCTTTTGCATCCGCACTTTGTGAGTGACCCATGCAATATCCAGCTTGGTCTAACGACAGATAGATTTAATCTCTTTGGCAATCTGAGTACCTCTTACAACATGTGGCCTGTGATGCTAGTTGTATATAATGTGTCACCTTGAAAGTATATAAAAAAACTATTTATTTTTATGTCACTATTGATTTTGGATCTGAAAGCACTAGGTAATGAAATTGATATATATCTACGACCTTTAATTGATGATCTGAAGGAGTTATGAGAAAATAAAGTACAGACATATGATTCTGTGAGTCAAAGTAATTTTATGTTGCATGCTTCGATTCTAAAGACCATAAATGATTTTTCAGTATATGAAAATTTATCTGAATAGAGTATCAAAGGATATCTTACATGTCCAATATGCAATAGGGATGCATCCTCCTTACATTTAAAGCACAGACAAAAAATATGTTTCATAGATCATCGGCAGTTTCTTCCTACTAATCATTCTTGGAGGATCCATTATAATCAATATTTTGATGGTAAGTCTGATCAACGTCCACCACCTAAGGAGTTAAGTGGAGTAAAAATTTTAGAATAATTTAAAGTCATTGAAAATGTTCAATTTAAAAAAATATCGGGTACTCACAAGCGAAAGCATATTGAAGCTGAGCTGACTTGGATGAAGTGAAGCATCTTTTTCGAGCTACCGTATTGAAAGTAGCTACTACATCATAATCTGGATGTAATGCACATTGAAAAGAATATTTATGATAATATCATTGGTACTGTATTGAATATTTTAGAAAAAATAAAAGATGATACAAAAGCTCACCTTAATTTGCAGAAAATGAGAATCTGACTGGAGTTGCATTTAGTTCATTAAGGTGAGAGATTTTTTATGCCATCTGCATGTTATTCACTATTTAGAGAGGAAAAAAAAATTCTGTGGATGGTTCAAAATCATAAAATTTTCTGATGCATACACTTCAAACGTATCACAGTATGTTGGGAACAACGATGGCAATATTTCTAGCATGAAAAGTCATGACTCCTATACGCTGATGCAATATTTACTTCCTGTGGTCATGCATGGCTATTTAGGTGGTGATGGTCAAACTGCATTGATTGAGCTAGGAGTGTTCTTCTAAGAATTATGTTACCAAAAATTAAAGATTAACTTACTTGAGAGATCAGAGAAAGATATCATTCTCATTCTTTGAAAGTTAGAAAAAAATTTTTCACCTTCATTTTTTGATGTTATGGTACATCTGGCTGTTCATCTTTTAAAAAAAGCTCTTTTGGCTGGACCGATACATTATCGATGGATGTATTCTATTGAAAGATAAAAAAATTATATGTACTTTGTCATATCAATTATAAGATATAAATATATTTCTAAAATTTAAATTTATTTTTATTTGCAGATTCTTGTACACCTTAAAAAAATATGTGCATAATAAAGCAAGGCTTAAAGGGTCTATAGCGGAAGCATATGTAGCTATCGAGTATGTCACATTCTGCTCGATGTATCTTGATGATATCAAAATAAGATTCAATCATGCAGATCGTACTGCAGACTGTGAATGGGGTGATAATGAACCAATATTATCTATATTTAAACAAACAGTTCGACCTACTGGTGCAAGGAGATATGAATTTATGGACGTGAACGAGTTATCCAAAGTACACTTTTACATTCTAAATAATTATGAAGAAATTGAAGATTTTATTGAGTAAGTATCATCTTATCATACTATTTAATGGTTAAAAATTTTTTATATCAATATAAAATTAAAAATCATAACTTCTTGCAGTGAGCACAAGAGTATACTATGTAGAGAGAATAATACGGATGCCGATGATCGATATAGGAGACAATTTGCAAAATAATTTATTGATCTTGTAAGTTGTATTAGTGATACATTATTTATTTACTTATAAATAATATTATTTGAACCAATATAATTTTTTACCTTATGATGTAGATGAAACATAAGTATTTCAATAAAGAAGTGGGTGCAACCAATGAGTTGCACGATTTAGCATGTGGTTCCGATCGAAGGATTAATCACTACATATCCTATATCATTGGAGGAATGAGATTTCACACAAGGGAGCTTAAGATGCAATGACGGATCCAGAATAGTGGAATTACTACAATAGGATATGAAGGAGAAGAAGAGATTGACTATTATGGTGTACTGGTAGATATCATAGAACTAAAGTATGGGTCCAGTAATTCTTTATTTTTATTTCAGTGTGAATGGTGAGTATTAGGAATAAAAAGATTGGTATTCATATCGATTCATAATTTATCAATGTAGATCTTGCACGAACATGGTACCAAAATGAGCTATATATATTAGCAACTCAAGCGAAATAAGTAATATATTTGAAGGATCTAAAGTATCGAGGTAATTGATATAATGTATAAAAAATAATATCTAAAAGCATATATGATATACCAACTCGATTAGAGATGGATAAAAATTCAGATTTACATGAAGAGGAAGCTTTTCAGCAAAAAGAACAAATATTAGCCAAGCTTTTGGTTGATGAAGAACTTGTAACAGCATCTTTGAATAGGGCTGATCTCCCATCCAATGAAGTTGAAACTGATTTTATATTTAATCTTGATAAGTCAGAGGGCGAAGATCCATTCATAAATGACGATGAGATAGAAGATGACACATATATCGATTACTGTGATTCGGACGAGGATCTACACATCGAGGAAAATACGAATATTGATGAGTAGAGTGTATGCGATATAATTATATTCATTAAAATATTATTTGATTATTATTATTATTATTCAATATTATATTTATTTATATCTCAATTTTTATAGATATAGCACTAGGAGACAGACGACGACGTTCGCATTCATAGCTCGCTGTAGATACCTCGGAGGTTGAGACACCTCCATCGATCTTTGTTGCTGCACTGGCTCCACTGTCAGAGGGTCCTGCACCGACAGGTCTCAGTGAGGTGGGTCTTAGTGGTATTCATTATTATACTTTATATATAATAAAATTTGATTCTTTTATTTGGATCATACTAATGATTTATTTATTATTGTTTCGGATGAGTCCTTGTCTGTGGTGAGGTGAGGGCGAGGTCCATCGAAGAACCTCGCTCTGGAGTGTTGGAGATGCGAGCACCCAGGACAGTGTCTCCAGATCGAGATACCAGCCAGCTACATCAGACCCATTAGGGGATGGTGTGAGTCATGGTAGACTGAGCTGGGCATCATATATCGCAGTTATGCCCCCATGACGTTCTTTGATTGGCATCACATTTTACCGACTCAGAGAGAGATTTGCTACACCCACTTACAGATAAAATAAATTATATTATAAATATTTAATTTATATAGTATTCTTCAAATATTTGTTATTAGCAGGGTGTATTTGACATCACTGATTTTGAGGAGGATCATGTGAGGCGAGCCATCGACACTCAGTTATCATTGCATTTCAAGGACTATCGCCATCACATGCATCAACATTGGTATCAGGTGGTACAAGATCATGGGGAGGAGGTAGTAGCTCTATGACAGCATCACTATGGATGATAGGACTACCATATACCGGCATTGTGAGGATCTGGCATATCAGGTTACACATCTAAATTTTTTTTTTAGAGTTTAATGACTTAACCATTTATTCTTAAATTAAATTTTTTATCTACTAATTTTATTGATAATTTTATAGAGATTATATGCTCAAAATATGGCGAACCAGATGAGACAGATCATACCATATTATGGGGGTTCAAGATCGTTTGCTCGTCACATGGAGCACATGATAGGTAATTTTTAATTTCTAATTAGCATATAATTCTCTAGTTATTTAAATTTTTTTTAATTAATTCTCAAATTATAGAGAGATGCTGAAAGTGGTGAGCTTCCTGGTAGGATCGATATCTACCAGTGGACCCACCAGCGATAGTCGGGGGAGTGGACGATGGGGAGCTAGGAGCTCTTTATAAGTTTTTTTAATTATTTTTCATTCATAATCTGATTTTTATTATAAAATTAAAATAACTATAATTTTAATTTTTAGGATCATATGACAGACATGAGATCCTAGCCTATCCCTGAGGACTCAACCGCATCCACAGATGATGAGATCTGTGATTGGGTGCTCGGTATGAGACCCTGTTATGTTAGGGGTCTAGGGTATGAGATCACTGCTCCCTCATCCTCACACTCAACTAGGGCAGATATCCATTCTGCATGCGAGGCTCGACTGATGGAGGTACAGAGGCAGGCTATCGAGGATCGACAGTAGACTATCGAGGATCGACAGTAGGCTGTCGAGGATCGACAGTGAGCTCAAGAGTTGGCTGCATGCATTGATGACTATCAGCTCGTTCTCCAGATGCTGATATTTGATAGCTTATTGATGTACTTCTTTTTTATTTAAATATCTTATAATTTTAATTTAATATAATAAAATAATAAAATTTATTTATCAATTTATTATGTAAATCTTTTATTTTATTTTTAAATTTATAAAAAATATTATACATATAAATTTAAAATATATATTCATAATTTTTTTAAAAAAATATGACTAAATTATTGGCGATGAAATTATTTTCGATAAAATATTCATCGCCAAAAATATTTTACTAACATAATTTAATTTATTAATAAATATATAATTAACAGTGATAAAAAATTATTTCTCATAAATAATTATTAGCGACATAAATTTTCATCAAAAATTATCTTATTTGCAATGAAATTTTTTATCGCTAATATTATTCAATTTTGTTTCCTAAAAAATTTTTTACTAAATTAATAGTGACGAATTATTTTCATTACAAAAAATATTTTTTATGACATAAATTTTTCATCACTAAAATTTTTGAAAATAATAGTGATGAAAATATTTTCATCGCTATTAATTTTTTATTTATCATCGATGGTTTGTTTCATCACAAATATCTTTTTTTAGATCAAATATTTTTCATCTTTTTTTTAGCGATGAAAAATATTCATCGCAAATATCTTTTATTAGCGATAAAAAAAAAATTTCATTATAAAATATTATCAATGATGAAATTATTTACGATAAAATATTAGTGATCAAAATTTTATCGCTAATATGTATTAGCGGTGAAAATCAGTTATTAATGATGAAAAATTTTTATCGCTAATAACCTGTTTTGTTGTAGTGTTATACAAGGTCAATGTGATCCAACTAAAGAAAAAACTGCCTTTTTCCTTTGTAGGATCTTTCAGATTTCATCAAATTTGGGATGAAATAATTTAAAAATTTTATCCTACACTATTTTAGATCTAATATTTGTTAGATCTAATTTTATTATCTAATATATAAAATCTAAAATTAAATCTAAAAGTATGAGAAGTATAGACATACCTCAAGGATAATCTGATTCTTTGTAGATGATCTCAGCACAGCCCGAGGTTCTAATGTAGCCACGCAAGCGCCTGGCCTCTACCGGTATCCACTTGGGCAGGACCTGAAATATCTTCTCCTCGTAATTCTATGCTCAAAAAATTAAATCTCTATCTGATTTGGAAGTGCTTCAGAACTCCTTCTGAAGTTGGAGCAGCAGCCTGTCGAAGATGCCCGGCAGCCTTCCTGTTCCAGGCGTCACCACGCATTTTTCTTACACCAGATGAACGTCCAACTCCTTGGACATGAAGAGAGGAGATAGGAGAGCAGGAAGGATATGGAGAAGAAGGTAGGAGGTGGCAGCTATTGGGTTTGGTGCATAAAGCAACTTCAGCCTACAAACCCTAGGTGCAGAAGGGTTTATATAGACCCTGTATGCTGCGTAGTGCCACATCATTCAATCAATCAAAAAATTCTAATAAATTTTGAAAAAATTTTGATTGATGGAGTGATGTCATTTGATCACATCAGATAAGAACCCCCACCCTCTTTCCAATGTTGGCGCCAACAATGGATAAGCACAAGGGAGATGGCGTCCAAGAGTCCATGTTGATCAAGACACCTTCCATTCTTATCCATTTGGGGCACCAACTTTAATCCAATTGGGCTCACACCATAATCTGATTATGGTGCCCAATTCAATGTGGATTTGGCATGTGGACACTCCACAAAAATCCTCCAATGAGCTCTCTTCAATTTAAGACCCATATGTCAACACTTGACAGATGTCCTAAAATGAAATTGGCAGGTGACAGGAATTAGTATGTGCTTGTCTTAAATTCATCTCATTAATTAAGACAAGTCTTTTTTGAGTTGGACAAGCTTCATTTAGACTGAGAGAAATTTTTCCAAGATTCTCTGAATGAGTCAAATCACATTTGGCTCAGTAGAGACAGAAAAGATTACATGAGGAGAAAGTTAGGCTTAATTGTGTGCTAGCACGATTTTCTTGAACCTAATTGGATCTTATCCAAATCAATTGGGTTAGCCCAATTGATGACATCCAGATCCTAACCCTTATTTGTGTGACCCAGTTAGGTTCAATTTCATATGGTAATGAGACATATCATGATCTCAAAATCCATCAGTGACACCTAGCAGTATGTGGTGGTAACCCATCAGAACTGAAGATGAACCACTCGGTGCAGCTACCTGTGTGATTGAGTTCCTCTATCATGAGTTCTGACTGAATTTGGGTTAAAGTAAACTCGCCAAACCCAACATCAGTCATATGAATCAATCGATCGATCCGAGTCTAATATGAAATCCCAATGAAAAACTCTTTTTCAATTATTTCACTCTGCCATGGCCATGGGCTTAAGGACTCGATCTTTCGATCATCATAGGATTACTCCTCTCATCTATCGAGGTTGATAGATCCCATCTTGGTGTGACCTAGTTCCTACAATGAATATGCTACAGCCAACAACACCTCAGGGTTCTAAATGGCTAGGAGACCGAGTTATGGTGTAGCCAAACTATAACACACTCAAGGTGAACTGTCGATGCACCTCAGATCAAAGAACTAGACACACAACTGCAGCATCGAGCTAGTCATTGACGAGAAGATAGACTTCCTTATGACTGCTTGATATGGTCACGCACAGTACTCTCGTTCTCAACGAATATCTGTACTCTCACTTCGGTGTCTCCACACCGTAGACTCAAGACACATCTACCTTAAGAAAGCGATCGTACACCAACCTTCCGGATCAATCACCATCCTCGTGATGATCCTATAGTCAAGAGCTGTTTATGAGTTAGTTATGTAAATTCATGCCTTAAATTTTCAACTCTTGAAAATATGAATCGACATTCCTACTAACTCAAAAGATGTATCACAGACACAATGTATACAATGTGATAGAAGAATAATCCATTTATTGATTTATAGTTAAAATTATAAATTTACTCTTAGATTTGTATAGGAATGTGTCAGCCAATCTGGCATCTAGGGCACACATCTAACAAACTCCCACTTGACCTAATGCCAATTGGCTATATATCTAAGTCCCATCTTCTCAAGGTGGGCTTCGATCTTTTGTTGGCTCAATGGCTTAATCAGCGGGTTTGCCACATTATCTATGGAGTCGACTCTCTTGACCTCAACATAACCTTTTTCGAGATAGTCACGGATCAGATGGAATCGTCGCTCGATGTGCTTGGACTTCTGGCGAGATCTTGGCTCCTTAGCTAGGGCTATGGCACCATTATTGTCGCAGTAAAGAGGTATGGCATCCGATGACATCACTCCAAGCTCTGCGGCAAACTTCTTGTACCAGAATACCTCCTTCATAGCTTTCGATGTAGCAATATACTCTGCCTCCATAGTGGAATCAGCAATCACCGTTTGCTTGAAACTCTTCCAGCTGACTGCACCATCATTGCAAATGAACAGACTCCCAGATGTCGACTTTCGATCATCTATATCAGACATAAAGTCTGAGTCTGTATATCCCTAAATCTAGAGTTCTTCATTTCCAAAGACTAGAAACATATCCTTAGTCCTTCTCAAGTACTTAAGGATATATTTCACAGAAGTCCAGTGCTCTTCACCTGGATTCGACTAATATCTGCTTGTGACACTCACAGCATGGGCTATATCAGGTCGTGTACATAACATGGCAAACAAGAGGCTCCCTATTGCCGAAGCATAAGGGATCTTGCTCATGCGTTCAATCTCCTCAGGTGTGCTAGGGCACATCTTCTTGGAGAGATGAATGCCATGTCTAAAAGGTAATAAACCTCTTTTGGAGTTTTCCATGCTAAACCTTTTTAGCACCTCCTCTATGTACATCTTCTGTGAAAGTCCCAGCATCCTATTTGGTCTATCTCTATAGATCTTAATACCCAGTATAAAGGATGCCTCTGCTAGATCTTTTATAGAGAACTCCTTAGACAACCATATTTTGACTAAGGTCAATATGGGAATGTCATTTTCAATTAGGAGGATATCATCTACGTATAATACGAGGAAGACAACTGCGCTCCCACTAATCTTTTTGAACACACATAGTTCCTCCTCATTCTTGATGAAACCAAATATTTTGATCACATCATTGAAACGAGTATTCCAGCTCCGAGATGCTTGCTTAAGTCCATAAATGGACCTTTGCAGCTTGCAGACCTTGTGATCATCATCACTGGATGTGAAACCAAGTGGCTGTTCCATATAGATATCTTCCTCAAGATATCCATTTAAGAACACCGTTTTCACATCCATCTGCCATATTTCATAATCGAAATAGCCTGCAACAGCAAGCACTCTGTGGATAAATTTTAGCATAGCTACGGGTGAGAAGGTATCCTGATAGTCAATGCCTTCACGCTAACTATAACCTTTCACTATGAGCCTAGCCTTGAATGTCTCCACATTCCCATCTACACCTATCTTTCTCTTGAAGATCCATTTACATCCAATAGGTACAATACCTTCAGATGGATCTACCAAGGTCCAGACTTGGTTTGAGTGCATCGAGTCAATTTCTGATCTCATTGCCTCTACCATTTCTCAGAGTCGATATCTGATATCGTCTCGTCATAGGTCTTGGGATCATCACCATGAACCCCATTTCTCGTGAGAAACATTTCTTTTACATCCTCTTGTATGGTACCTAAGTACCTTTCAGGAGGATGGAAAACTCTAGTTGATCTACAAGGTGGAAGAGGTTGTGTTAGGACTGGTTCTAATTGATTGGGTTCCTCAGGTTCTTTAGCTCGTTGCTCTTGGGAGACATTATCCTTGAGCTTAATTATTCTTTTGATGCCACCATCTTGAATAAACTATTTTTCAAGAAAAAGTATTTTGACTCACAATCACATTATGGTCTTCCAAAATATAAAAATAGTATCCTAATGACTCTTTAGGATATCCTATGAATTGAGCTTTAAAAGATCTGAACTCTAACTTGTCCGTCTGCTATCTCTTGACATGAACCAGACAATCTCAAATTTTGAGATGATTCAGACTTAGCTTCTTACCATGCCATATCTCAAACGGTATGGTAGGAACGATTTTAGAGGAAACCTTATTCAATACATAAATTACTGTCATGAGACAATATCTCCAAAGAAATTCAGGGAGGTCCGTGAAGCTCATCATGGAATGGATCATATCTAATAGGGTCCGATTTCTTCATTCTGAAATCCCATTGAGTTGAGGCATTCCAGGTGGAGTCCACTGAGAGACTATACCATTATCCTTAAGATAGTCTAGGAACTTCTGACTAAGGTATTCACCTCCTCGATCTGATCGAAGAACCTTAATGGGCTTTCCTGTTTATTTTTCTACCTCATGTCTGAATTCTTTAAACCTTTCAAAAGCTTCAGACTTGTGTTTCATTAGAAACACATATCCGTACCTAGACATATTATCGGTAAAGGTAATAAAGTAGACGTAGTTGCCTCTAGCCGGTATATCAAATGGGCCACACATATCCGTATGTACTAGGGCAAGTAGGTCTGCGGCCCTTTCCCCATGTCCCACAAAAGGAAGCTTGTTCATTTTGCCTTGAAAGCATGATTCATAAACTGGATATGACTCGAAAGTCAACGAACTCAATAGCCCAAATTTTTCTAATTTGTTAACTCTGTCTTCCGCTATATGACCTAGCCTTAGGTGCCACAGATACCTATTATTTAGACTATCTCTAGGCCTTTTAATTCCTATGGCATTCACATTTTGCTCGATATTAAATACAGATACATCAACATGTAACTGATAGAGACTGTTAATGACAAAACCATTTGCAACTTTATTATTTTCATAAAAATATTACAATGGTCCCTATGAAAGCTAATCACATAGCCTTCTTGTACTAAACATGAAACAGAAATTAAATTCTTGCTTACTGCAAGCACATAATAACAGTCTCTTAAAACTAAATCTAATCCTAATGGTAATCGCAGAGGATAGGTTTCTACGACCACAGCAGCAACTCTTGCTTCGTTCCTAATGCGTAGGGTGATCTCTCCATCCCTCAACCTCCTGCTCTCCTTAAGACCCTGCATAGAGGTGCACAAATGAGCACTAGAACTAGAGTCAAGCATCCAACTGGATGCAGAAGAAACTGTAAGGTTAGATACTAAAATGAGCATACCTCTAGAAGGACCATCCTTCTTGTTCTTTAGGATGGTCAGGTACTGAGGATAGTTTCACTTTCAATGGCCGTCTGATTGACAGTGGAAATATTTTTCTTTTTCAGCAATCTTCTTCTTCGGTTCTGTCTTCTTCTTCTTCCCATCCACCTTCTGCTTCTTCGCAAACTTCTTTTTCTTTCCAAAAGACTTTCTCTTGGAAGAAATCCGCTCCACAGTAAGAACTGAGCCTTTTGAACTCTTCATAGAAAACTCAGCCGTAACCAGCATATTCATTAACTCGACCAAGGTACATTGCATCTTATGCATACAAAAGTTCATGATGAACTGACCATATGCATCGGACAAGGACTGAAAGATCACATCAATCTGAAAATTCTTGTCTAAGATGATACCGAGCTTCTCAAGATCCTTGATCATTATCTAATAATGATCTTGGACTGACTGTCCATCACGCATCTTGGCCTTAAAAAGTCTTTGACGGACTTGATACTTAGCCACGTGACTCTGTTCACCAAACAAATCTTGTAGGTGAGCCAATATTTGGCGGATAGTCAAAATGATCTCATGCTGGCGCTGCAAGTCATCAGACATTGCACCCAACATGTAGTACCTTGCTTTGTTATCATTATCCATCCACTTTTTCAGAGATGCTCTTTGTTCAGCAGTCGGATGTGCTGGCATGGCAGGTGGGTCCTGGTCCAAGATTTGAGTCAATTTTTTGAAACCCAGAATAATTCTGTAGTTCCTCAATTAGTCTTTGAAATTTGGTCCAGTCAATCTGTGGGTGTCTAGTATTTTGGTCAAGGGGTTGGAGGTAGACATGTTTCCTATAGAGAGTCGAAAGTTCTAGTTAGATTTTATAATCAGACTTAATCAATTTGTTTAAAGGTTTCATTTTTAAACAAATTAGGCTCCCACTATTTTTTCAGATCCCTACACTCCTTTGGTAGAGATGTGAAAATCTCCGTGATCATTGATTTTTAGTGGGTGGTGCGGTCTTACCAACTGGCTCATCACCTCACCTAACAGTTATTGGTGATGGGTCAACCGATGAGTGGACAACTCTTGTCCAATGATTCTCTAATCATGGTGCACCCAAAACTTGATCTCTAATTCATGAAGCTCACCATATCCGAAATATTGTTCCAATCCTTAGTTAAGTCTGACCCACCATTTGCATGAACTAGATTCTTGATTGGGTCCCTCACCGTATCTAAAATATTGAGCCCAACCCATCCTCTAATCCGTAGCATCCAATGCCTAATGGATATGGTTGTGTCTTCCCGGTGCAACTGAGCCACTGTAATCAATCGAGAACAATCAACCCCGGAAAGAGCCCGCACATCCACAATGGTGGAAGACCTAGACTTAATATTTTCTTAGAGAGATTTGATTTAGGTCTCATTAAACTTGACTTGACATAGTCATAACAATTATGACTAACCTAGTGGCATGGGTCAGCTCGAATTGTAAGCCACCTCAAATCAGAACTGGGTCGACACATATGGCCAGGTAAGTGAGATCGATGGAAGGGATATGCCATTAACTCGACAAAAACGCATTCGAGTCGAGTAGCTCTCAATTAAAAATCAGTTGGTCGCATCTGCCCAACTTACCTTAGACACCAAATTATCGAACCAGAACTAATTGGGTTAGCCTACAATCCAAACTCTAACCACTGAGCCAAATTAGGTCTTAACTTGATCGAGTCACATCCAAATGTGATTCGACCTTGACCCAGACTTAATCCTATTAGACTGATCAATTATTAGCTTTCATGATTCCACCTAACCAACTCTTGATTCGGTTTGATCAACCGTTAGACCTAATTGAGCTACCCAAGTCCGAACCCAATTTTATGCAAATGTCTTAGATCTGAAATTTTTAATTTTAGATCTAACTTAATTTCATAAGCTTAATTCATTAATTAAGTTTGGGTTCATAAACAAAGCATATAAAATAAATCTTAGGGTTTTAGGATCTAGGATTTTGCAGAAAAATAAGTTTTGATTTCTGATTAAGGATGAACGTGCAGCACCTCTACACATCATATGAACACCCCATTGAATGGAAAGAAAGGGTCTTAAAATCCTACTTCATTCTTATGATCGGACAGCCATGAGGAATATCTTAATCAAAAAATATAAATTTAACTACAAAACTAGTTAGATCTAAATTTACATATCTCATATACAATTTAAGATCTAACTAATACATGCTTTGCATACATCTCATGTATCAAAAATTGATCTAATTAATATACTTTCAGATCTGATACATCACATGTAATATCTAAAAAATAAGATTTAAATTAAACTATTCAAAATTAAATCTATTCTAGATAAGTTGCTGGAATAATTCTATAACTAGTCTAGGCATGCAACAGATCAATTTTATGAAAAAATTAAAATTTTATTTTTTATTTTTTAATTTGATTATAACACTTATAACATCAAAAAAATAAAAAATAAATTAGATTTAATTCATATTTTAATCTCATTAAAACATAAAACTTAAGACTGTTCATGGATTCAACTAATCCTAGTCTAGTCATGCATCTCATGCATATTTAGATCTTCTTAGATTTAATTTTAAATATTTTGATTTGAGATCTTATCACATCTGAGGTAACATCTAAAATCTTTTAAATATCAAATAAATAAATAAAAAATCAGATCTAAATTAGATCTAAAATAGAGCCAAAAATCTGGCTCTGATACTAGTTGAAGGAAAAATCACCTTTTTCCTTTGTAGGATCTTCCAGAATTCATCAAATCTGGGGTGGAATAATTTAAAAATTTTATCCTATACTATTTTAGATCTAATGTCTATTAGATTTAATTTTATTATCTAATATTTAAAATTTAAAATTAAATCTAAAAGTATGAGAAGTATAGACATACCTCAAGGATAATCTGATTACCCTGTAGATGATCTCAGCATAGCCTGACGTTCTGATATAGCCACACAAGTGCCTGGCCTGTTGGGAAATGTATCCCAAAAAGCCAATCATCAAGCTGTTGACGGTTGAGCAACCAAGTATTGTAATTGATTTGTTAATAAATAAAATATATTTGGCATTTTCATCATAAGCTTTCATCTTCTAATGAACTCCGTTGTTATGATGAAGTCCTTAAGACTATTTAAGTTCGATAAAGAGAGGATTTATCGATTAGTCCTTAAAACTGTTCACGACCAAATGATAGGCTGTTAATAAGGACGACAGCTTCTATCGAGCATAGGTCGCTGTAGGCCATATGGGTTGGTTGTCCTCTTAACCAAGGAGTGTGGAGACACTGGTATGGCATACAGGTGAGATGTAAGGGTACATCGTCATTGAACGTGACCAACTCCAGAGTATTCTGCTATCGAGAATGTCTCTGATGGGATATAGGTATAAGTGTCCCTTAGACTTGAGATCACCTCAGTGACTTGCAAGCAACTCACTGTGCTTTGGTACTGGACTAACTGAATTTCTAATTCAGGGACGGAAGGCTTCTGGGCACAGTCAAGTACTTGCGAAGTCAGAGTGTGATCGAGATGGGATTGACCACTCCAAGAGTTGTAGAAGAATGAGTCGCTGTATTTCAATTTAGCAAAACCTTGGCCAGGGTAATCCATCAGATGGATTTGATATTTTGAAATACAATGTGGACAACCTGATCAGAGTTGACAGTTGAGCTCTGGGGTGTCCTATGATCATTTTGGTCAAGGGGATGAATTATATAAAAACTATATCCGCATGGGTTCTAAGGATGTTGTTCTACACATTCGACCTATCCGGACGTCGGGTACCATTGCTAGATGGTCACTTCGATTGGTATAGAAATTTGTTTCTATGCTACCGGCTTAGGTTCGGACCTATGAGGTCACACACATTAGAGTTCATGATCCGATCGGATGGTTGATCAACGATTAAGAATCATTATAGGGTTAAATAATCAATACGATTGACATTTAACCCAGTGCAAGTGTTGCAGGAGGATCGATTAGCAATTCGATTGCTAATTAGCTTAATTTGATTAAGCCAATGGGCTGAGATTAAGTCTAATTAAATATGATTTAATTAGATTTGATTTGGGCTTGATTGGATCAAGTCCAATTGGTTTATTGGATAAGCCAAGTGCAAGGAAAGACTAGTCCTAGTTCAACTAGGACTTGGGTCAATCTAATTTCTAATTTGATTATAAAATTAAATTAGATTTAAATCTAATTTAATCTGATTAAATTAGGTTCTTAATTAAGTTAAGACCTATTTTAATTGGGTTGATCTAATTTTGATTTGATTTGGTTTGGGAAACCAAATTAAAACAAGTTATGAGACAGAATCCTAGTAGGACTAGGATTCCACCTTGCACCACAAAAACCTTCTCCACGCCCTCTCTCTTATTCAATGCCAATCTCCACTTATTTTGTGCGACAAAAGCCCTCTCCCAGATCTCTCCCACGTTCACAAAAGGTCTCCTCTCTTCTTTCTTACATGGAAGGTGATTTGAATCAAATCTAAAAGGAATAAGTTTGGATTTCGAATTCTATGAGATAGAGTTTTAGAAATCCAAAACTCTTTCAATTTTGCACCGAATTTATCCAAATTTTTTTTGGAATTTTTATAGCTTTTAGGGTTTACATTATACACCCTTTTCTGGTAATCCATGCATGAAAATATGGAGGAGGTGCTCAAGAGTTGGGCGTCCCTTTACTTGCCATGTTTGGATAAGCCTTGACTAGGTGTTTGACCTAGACAAGGACTCTATCATATCTCTCTATATAAGATGAGTTTCTTTGTGAAATTTTAAGAGGAGATAGATTTTTGAGAGGCCTTTCTGCCATCCAAAAATCAGAGAGAAATACCTTTGGGTCGTGGAGATATAAAAGATGCAAGTTTGGGTGTCTAGAGAGAAAAACGTGAAGAAGAAGAGGGTCTTCTTCTAGGGTTTCTATTTTCATATCTTTCCTCCTTCCATCTTGAGTTTCCTGAGAGTGTCTCAGATCTGAAACTCCTCCTTCTACTTTCCATCTTTGGAAGAGTCCAAATCAAGAAGAAGGAGGCACCTGATCAACCATCAAAGAAGGATCAGCGCAGTACTAGCATACTGTGCTGATTTCCTGAAGCAGGACTTCTGATCAAGATTCGTGGGCTCGTGTGGATGACTCCTAGAGGTCGGACGCGTGTGCGGCTTGCAACATCATCCTTAAGCCTGGATCAGCGAGGTTAGAGCATCTAACTTGCAAGGTAATAGATCTGATCTATTATTTAATACATACATTAGATGTAGCTAGTATAGAAACATGTTGATATGATCAACATGTAATTCATACTATATTTATATATATTTTAATTTTTGATTTAATACTATGTAATAATCATGTAATAGGATCTTAGATCTAGGGATTTTCTGATCTTAGAAAATAAATTTTGATTTATTTTAGTCTTCCGCTGTATGATCTTGAAAAAATTTCAAGATCTAACCCTGAAACCCTAGATCTGGTTCCTTCATGGCCTCTATCAGTATCCACTCAGGTAGGATCTAGAATGTCTTCTCCTCATAAATCTACACTCTAAAAATTAGATCTCTATCTGATTTGGAAGTGCTTCAGAACTCCTTCTGAAGTTGGAGCAGTAGCCTGTCGAAGATGTCCTGCAGCCTTCCTGTTCCAAGCGTCACCACGCCTTTTCCTTGCACCAGATGAATGTCCAACTCCTTGGACATGAAGAGGGGAGATAGAAGAGTAGGGAGGATATGGATAAGAAGGGAGGGGATGGCAGCTATTAGGTTTGGTGCATAAAACAACTTCAGCCTACAAACCCTAGGCGCAGAAGGATTTATATAGACCCTGTATGCTGCGTAGTGCCACATCATTCAACCAATCAAAAAATTCTAATAAATTTTGAAAAAATTTTGATTTATGGAGTGATATAATCTGATCACATCAGATAAGAACCCTCACCCTCTCTCCAATGTTGGTGCCAACAATGGATAAGCACAAGGGAGATGGCGTCCAAGAGTCTATGTTGATCAAGACACCTTCCATTCTTATCCATTTGGGGTGCCCACTTTAATCCAATTGGACTCATGCCATAATCTGATTATGGCACCCAATTCAATATGGATTTGGTATGTGGATACTCCACAAAAATCCTCCAATGAGCTCTCTTCAGTTTAAGACTCATATGTCAACTCTTGACAGATGTCCTAAAATAAAATTGGCAGGTGACAGGAATTAGCAGGTGCTTGTCTTAAATTCATCTCATAAATTAAGACAAATCTTTTCTGGGCTAGACAAGCTTTATTTAAACTGAGAGAAACCTTCTCAAGGTTCTCTAGATGAGTCAAATCACATTTAGCTCAGTAGAGACAGAAAAGATTACACGAAGAGAAAGTTAGGCTCAATCGTGTGCTAGCACGATTTCCTTGAACCTAATTGGATCTTATCCAAATCAATTGGGTTAGCCTAATTGATGACATCCAGACCCTAACCCTTATTTGTGTGACCCAATTAGGTTCAATCATGAGACATGTTGTGATCTCATCATCGACACATCGAAACTTCTTTTGATGGACCAGAACTCTTCTGATTCAGACAATTAGAATGATCGATCATTAATATCATTCTAATTGCTCTCAAAATCCATTAGTGACACTTAGAAGTATGTGGTGGCAACCCATCAAAACTGAAGATGAACCTCTCGGTGCAGCTATCTATGTGATTAAGTTCCTCTATCATGAGTTTCGACTGAATTAGGGTTAAGGTGAACTCGTCAAACCCAACATCAGTCATATGAATCAATCGATCGATTCGAGTCCGATGTGAAACTCCAATGGAAAATCCTTTTTCTATTATTTCACTTTACCATGGCCATGGGCTTAAGGACTCAATCTTTCAATCATCATAGGACTACTCCTCTCATCTACCGAGGTTGATAGATCTCATCTTGGTGCGACCTAGTTCCTACAATTAATATGCTACAGCCAACATACACCTCAGGATTCTGAATGACTAGGAGACCGAGTTATTGTGTAGTTAAACTATAACACACTCAAGGTGAATTATCGATGCACCTCAGGTCAAAGAACTAGACACACAACTGCAGCATCAAGCTAGTCATCGATGAGAAGGTAGACTTCCGTATGACTGCTTGATATGGTCACTCTCAGTACTCTCATTCTCAACGAATATCTGTGCTCTCATTTTGGTGTCTCCATATCGTAGACTCAAGACACATGTACCCTAAGAAAGTAATCATACACCAACCTTCCAGATCGATCACCATCCTCATGATGATCCTATGGTCAGGAGCTGTTTATGAGTTAGTTATGTAAATTCATGCCTTAAATTTTTAACTCTTGAAAATATGAATCGACATTCCTACTAACTCAAAGGATGTATCACAAACACAATGTACATAATGTGATAGAATAATAATTCATTTATTGATTTATAGTTAAAATTATAAATTTATCTTTAGATTTGTACAGGAATGTATCAGCCAATCTGGCATCTAGGGCACACATCTAACACCAACCACAAAACTCCCTTGGCTAACTTGATATGAGATTTGTGCTAATCCAAACCCATATACACCCATGATTTGAACAAATCTCATCTACCTAGGACTCAAATCTAGCTCAAAACAAGTTAGCCCCTTGAGGCTCAAGTCCCCTAAACCTCAAGATCCGAAAAGCTGACAGCCTTTCGTCTTAGAACCTAAACTAGTCCTAGAAACCCCATGAGCACCTTATGGACTTTGGACCTTGGCCTTAGCCTTGGTCTCTTGAGCCTTGGGAGCACCATATGAGGCCCAACACCCTTCACTAAAGCTCTCAAGATCAAAGAGTTTGATGTGTTAGATGTATGTTTTAGAAGCCAATATGGTTGACACATTATAATAATTATTGGATGTTGCTCCTTGAATTGATTTTGATGATTACAAAGTATTTGAGAGGATTACTAATGATTTTGGCTTGAAAAAAGATTTATTGTATTTCAGAGGTAAAATCATAATTTTATCAAGTTCTGATTCGGAAGCCTCAAGAGCAAGAACACAAGATTTGTAATCTATTGGAGGCAATTTTAATATTTTTGAATATATATTTTGAAAAAAAATTATATTTATATATTTGAGTCGACTCATGGTAAAAGAAACTGAACGGCATGCTGAATTCTTTGGCTGGCACACTCTGTGAGTCGACCCCATGAGTCGATTCTTGAGCATGAGTCGACCCTATGAGTCGACCTCTGCTACTGTGTAGGCCAAAATTACAGAACAATCATTTTCTATTCTGTGCCACAGAAGTCGACCCCATGAGTCAACTCATGAGCATGAGTCGACCCTATGAGTCAACCCCTGTAATGAAAAAATTCTGCAATGGCTAGTTTTCAACTCATTTTGGCTGTATTTAATACCTATTTAATGTGTTCCAATGGCTCTATTTCAGCCCAAATTACTCTCCACCATTATTTAAAGTTATAAAAAGTACTTAAAGGAGGAAATCAACAAGATTTTAAAAAAGTTCTTCAAGCATTCATTTCAACCCTAAGCAAGAGCCCTCTTAAAAGTTCAAGAAGCTTTTATTTCAAGATCACCAACCCCTCAAGAGCTCATTCAAATCTTCAACCATCTTGAGAAAAATCAAAGGAGCTTCATTCTTATTGTGTAAAGTATATTTAAAGCTTTATTTGCTCATTAAAAGAGCTACATCTGTATTTTTGTGTGATTAACTACAATACTCTATTTTGAGTTGATATTTTATTTTGAAAGGGTTCCAAAATGTGGAAAGGTTGATCCGAACCTTGAATCGGATTGTATTAGATTGGTTTGTATCCGAAAAATAAGTGTTCTAGCTTGAAATAGCTAGAGTCAGAGATTTTGATGTTGTATTCGGGTTGAATACGGTTTAGTAGATTTGAATTCTCAAGTAGGAGCTTGGAGAGTGGACGTAGGTGCAAGGTTAGCACCGAACCACTATAAATTTTTTGTTTGTGTTGTGCTTACTTGCTCTCCTTTTAA
>NC_025998.2:54382226-54431513 GCF_000442705.2 Elaeis guineensis | reverse complement strand
GCTTAGCCTTGGTCTCTTGAGCCTTGGGAGCACCATATGAGGCCCAACACCCTTCACTAAAGCTCTCAAGATCAAAGAGTTTGATGTGTTAGATGTATGTTTTAGAAGCCAATATGGTTGACACATTATAATAATTATTGGATGTTGCTCCTTGAATTGATTTTGATGATTACAAAGTATTTGAGAGGATTACTAATGATTTTGGCTTGAAAAAAGATTTATTGTATTTCAGAGGTAAAATCATAATTTTATCAAGTTCTGATTCGGAAGCCTCAAGAGCAAGAACACAAGATTTGTAATCTATTGGAGGCAATTTTAATATTTTTGAATATATATTTTGAAAAAAAATTATATTTATATATTTGAGTCGACTCATGGTAAAAGAAACTGAACGGCATGCTGAATTCTTTGGCTGGCACACTCTGTGAGTCGACCCCATGAGTCGATTCTTGAGCATGAGTCGACCCTATGAGTCGACCTCTGCTACTGTGTAGGCCAAAATTACAGAACAATCATTTTCTATTCTGTGCCACAGAAGTCGACCCCATGAGTCAACTCATGAGCATGAGTCGACCCTATGAGTCAACCCCTGTAATGAAAAAATTCTGCAATGGCTAGTTTTCAACTCATTTTGGCTGTATTTAATACCTATTTAATGTGTTCCAATGGCTCTATTTCAGCCCAAATTACTCTCCACCATTATTTAAAGTTATAAAAAGTACTTAAAGGAGGAAATCAACAAGATTTTAAAAAAGTTCTTCAAGCATTCATTTCAACCCTAAGCAAGAGCCCTCTTAAAAGTTCAAGAAGCTTTTATTTCAAGATCACCAACCCCTCAAGAGCTCATTCAAATCTTCAACCATCTTGAGAAAAATCAAAGGAGCTTCATTCTTATTGTGTAAAGTATATTTAAAGCTTTATTTGCTCATTAAAAGAGCTACATCTGTATTTTTGTGTGATTAACTACAATACTCTATTTTGAGTTGATATTTTATTTTGAAAGGGTTCCAAAATGTGGAAAGGTTGATCCGAACCTTGAATCGGATTGTATTAGATTGGTTTGTATCCGAAAAATAAGTGTTCTAGCTTGAAATAGCTAGAGTCAGAGATTTTGATGTTGTATTCGGGTTGAATACGGTTTAGTAGATTTGAATTCTCAAGTAGGAGCTTGGAGAGTGGACGTAGGTGCAAGGTTAGCACCGAACCACTATAAATTTTTTTGTTTGTGTTGTGCTTACTTGCTCTCCTTTTAAATTTTCTTATCTTCTTGTATTCTTGCATCCAACTTCTACACCTTGCATAAATTTTACTCTTCATATTTATCCTACTCATTGTTAAATAATCCTCATAGTTGTAAATTAACTTTAAATTTTTAAAAGTCTAATTCACCCTTCCTCTTGGATTGCATAGCTGGATAACAAGTGGTATCAGAGCTCGATGCTCTAGCCCTACTTTGATTTAACCATCAAAGAGCTAAAGATCTATGGCAACTCAAGTTGGTGCTTCACTAACCGAGGGCAGTCCACCAACCGACCTCCACTTTTCAATGGGTCAAACTATACCTATTGAAAAGCTTGGATAAAAATCTTTATTCAAACATTTGACTATGATATGTGGAGTATCATAGTAAATGGACAACGCACACCCGCTAGAATAATTGATGGTGTGGAATCAACCAAACTCGAAAAAGAATGAGATGAGGTTGATAAGAAAATGGCTCAACTAAATGCTAAAGCCATGAATATTTTATATTATGCTCTAGATGCTACTGAATTCAATCATATTTTAATATGCATGTCAGCTAAAAAAATATGAGATAGATTAGAAGTAACTCATAAAAGAACTAATCAAGTGAAGGAATCAAAAATTAACATGCTTGTGCATAAATATGAATTTTTTAAAATAGAGCATGATGAATCAATAACTGAAATATTTACTCATTTTACTGATATTATTAATGGTCTAAAAAATCTTGGTAAGTCTTATTCTAGCAATGATCTCGTGAGAAAGATTCTTAGGTCTTTACCAAAGACTTGGGAGGCCAAAATGACCGCAATCCAAGAAGCCAAAGATCTGAATATCCTATCCTTGGAGGAGCTTCTAGGTCGCTGATGATACATGAGCTAAGCATGAAACAACACCAAGAAGAAGATGTCAAAAAGAAGAGGATAATCATCCTCAAATCCACTGCTCAACCTGATGAAGAATCCGATGATACAGAAAATAAAGAGCAGGATGAAGAAATGGCCCTCATTACTAGAAAGTTTAAGAAGTTTTTGAAGAAAAGAAGACAAGGAATGAGGAAGAGGCCACCTACAAAAGAGAAATATAGCAAAGAGAAGGATAAAGAGCAACCCCTTATTTATTATGAATGCAAGAAATCAAGATACTTTAAGTCTGAATGCCCACAACTAAAGAAGGATCCCAAAAAGTACAAGAAGAAGGTCATGATGGCTACATAGAGCGAAAGTGATGATGAGTCAAGCTTCGAAGAAGAAGACTCAAATGAACAAGTCAATTTGTACCTTATGGCACATGAAAATGAGGTAAATATTGAAACCCCTATTGACTTTACCTTTGAAGAACTTCATGAAGTATTTTATGATCTAATTAATGAACTAAAGAAACTAGGGGTAAAGAATAAAGAATTAAAATCAAAAAATCAATTTTTACTAAAAAAAGAGAATATTTCAAATAAAAAATTAATTCTATCTCAAAAAAATCTGAACTTAAAAATTGAGATTGCCAAGTTAAAACTAATGGTTGAAAAGTTCACTTTAAGTTCAAATAAGCTTCACATGATACTTGACAATCAAAAGGTCATTTATGATAAAGCTGGTCTTAGATATAACCCTTTAAAAAAATAAAAATTTTTGAAAAATATCTTTGTAAACTCATCATACAATAAGTTTTCAAATATAACTTACTTTAAATGTGGTAAAGTAAGACACAAATCTTATTCATATTTTTCTAATAAATCTAAAAATTCCAATGTAAAGAAAATATGGATTCCAAAAAAAACTATTATACTAACCAAAAAAGATCCAAGAAAACTTGGGTACCTAAAGTCAAAACTTGATCCTTATATATAGGTGTGTCTTGCATCCCAAAGAGCAAACCGGAGATGGTATCTTAATAGCGGGTGCTTAAGACACATGACTGGTGATGAATCTCAATTCATCACACTTGATACTAAAAATAGAGGAATGGTCGCCTTTGGAGACAATGGCAAAGAAAAGATCATCGATATAGGTAACATTGATATCACTCTCTCTAAGTATATTAAAAATATTTTATTAGTAGATGGTTTAAAACATAATTTATTAAGCATCAGTCAATTTATGATAAAGGATATAAAGTTATTTTTGAATCTTCAGTTTGCATAGTAACTAGTCCTATTAATGAAGGCATTAAATTTGTTGGACATAGACATGGTAATATTTATATGATAAATTTGAATGATCTTTTCAAAATAAACATGCAATGCCTAGTAGCCTTGAATGCGAAGATTAATGAGACTAGTTGACTTTGGCATCGTAGGCTTGCACATATTAGCATGCATTTACTTTCAAAACTTATTAAAAAAGAATTGGTTATCGACTTACCCAAATTGAATTTTAAAAAAGATAGAATTTGTGATGCATGCCAAATTGGTAAACAAACACGAGTCTCATTCAAATCTAAAAATATTATTTCAATTTTTAGGCCATTAGAACTATTGCACATAGATTTATTTGGATCCAATAGAACTACTAGTCTATGTGGAAAATATATTGGTTTTATAATTATTGATGATTTTTCTCATTTTATATGGGTCTTCTTTTTGGCACATAAGGATGAAACTTTTCATGTTTTCTCAAAATTTTATCAAAAAATCACAAATAAAAAAGATTTTTCAATTCAAAATATTCGAAGTGATCATGAAATCGAATTTAAAAATTAAGATTTTGAAAAGTTTTATGATGAAAAAGATATTGATCATAACTTTTCAGCACCTAAGACACCCCAACAAAATGGAATAGTAGAAAGAAAAAATAGAACTCTTGAAAAAATAGCCCGTACCATACTATGTGAAAGCAACCTTCCAAGATATTTTTGGACAGAAGTAATTAACACGGTATGTTACATATTAAATCATGCTTTAATTAGACCAATTTAAAAAAAAACCCCTTATGAGCTTTGGAAAGAAAGAAAATCAAATATTGCATATTTTCATATTTTTGGTTGTCGATGTTTTGTTTTGAATAATGGTAAAGAAAGACTAGAAAAATTTGATGCTAAATTCGATGAAGTAATTTTTCTTGATTACTCCTATTCTAGCAAAGCTTTTAGAGTTTTCAACAAAAAAACTTTAATAGTAGAGGAGTCAATACATATTATTTTTGATGAAACTAACAATCTTCCTTCAAAGAAGAATGAAGGTATTGATGATGCAGATCCTCTTATAGAAAAGATGAAGGAGATCACTCTAAAAGACTCAACCATTCAAGATGATGAAGAACATGAAGACAAACAGGATGAGGAAGGTGAAGAACAATAAGAACAACCTCTAGGTATAAATGATCTACCCAAAGAATGGAGGTATGATCACAATCACCCTAAGGAACTAATCATTGGTGATCCTACACATGGTGTAAGAACTCACTCTTCACTTAGAGATGCATTCAATCATTTTACTTTTATCTCTCATCTTGAACCTAAAACCATAGATGAAGCTGAAAAAGATTATAATTAGATAAATGCAATGCAAGAAGAACTTAATAAATTTGAAAGAAATAATGAATGGACTTTAGTTTTAAGATCTAAAAATTATTCAATAATTGGCATAAAATGGGTATACAAGAATAAATTGGATGAATATGAAAATGTGATAAGAAATAAAATGAGATTAGTTACAAAAGGTTATAATCAAGAAGAAAGAATTGATTTTGATGAGACCTTTGCACCTGTTGCTAGATTAGAAGCAATTAGACTTCTACTTGCATATGCTTGCTTTATAAATTTTAAGTTATTCCAAATGGATGTCAAAAGTGCTTTTCTAAATAGATATATTACTGAAGAAGTTTATGTAGAACAACCTCCAAATTTTAAAAATCATGCTTTTTTTAATCATATTTTTAAATTAAACAAAGTATTATATGGTTTAAAACAAGCACCTAGGGCTTGGTATGAAAGGCTAAGCAAATTTTTGCTTAATAATAATTTTTTAAGAGGAAATATAGATACAACTCTTTTCATTAAAAAAAATCAAAATGATATATTAGTTGTACAAATATATGTTGATGATATTATTTTTGGATCTACTAATAAAATTCTTTGTCAAGATTTTGCTAAGCTCATGCAGGAGTAGTTCGAGATGAGTATGATAGGAGAACTTACATTTTTTCTTGGACTCCAAATCAAACAAACAAAGAAAGAAATCTCCATCACCCAAAGCAAGTACACAAGAAAACTACTCAAAAGATTTAGAATGGAGAACTCCAAAGCAATTGGTACACCCATGAGCCCATCATATAAGCTTGACAAGGATGAAGGAGGTAAAAATATAGACTTAAAATTTTATAGAGGCATAATTAGTTCTCTATTATATTTAACTACTAGTAGACCAGATATTATGTTTAGTTTTTGTCTTTGTGCTCACTTTCAATCAAATCCAAAAGAATCTCACTTGAATGTAGTTAAAAAAATCCTTAGATATTTAAATGGTACACAAACTCTAGGACTATGATATTCTAAGGACTCATCAATTGACTTAATAAGATATTCAGATATTGATTTTGTTGGATATAGATTAAATAAAAAAAGTACTAGTGGAACTTACCAATTTCTTGAAGTTAACTTAATCTCTTGGTTTAGCAAGAAGAAAAACTCGGTAGCACTGTCACGGTCGAGGTTGAATACATTGCAGTCGAAAATTGTTGTGCTCAAATCTTATGGATTAAGCAACAACTTGAAGACTTTGACATCAAACTCAATGAAACTCCCATAAGATGTGATAACACTAGTACTATAAATCTAACTAAAAATCTAATTCAGCATTCTAGATCAAAATATATTGAAATTAGGCATCATTTTATAAGAGAATATATCTAAAATAAAGATATAATTCTTGATTATGTTTATACTGAAAAATAATTGGCTGATATCTTTACCAAGGCCTTAAGTGAAGATAGATTTTATGAAATTAGGAGAGAACTAGGAATCCTTGATCCATCAGCTTAAGTATCTCTCTGATTTCAAATTTTATTGTCAAAAATTTATTGAACCAAATCTATTGAGCTCAATTCTCATTTTTCTTAAGAGCTCAAAAGCTCAAAACTATCATTCACATGATCAATACTTGGGTAAACATCCTTCTCCCAGAGTTTCAATTTTTTTTTTTGAAATTGTCCCATCATTCTTTTGAATTTTTCTATGCCATGAGTCGACCCCCAGGGTCGACCCTAGGGTAATCTTGCAGTTTTGTCAAAACCCTTCGGGTGCTCTATTCTTATTGAGAATTTTTTTTTGAGCTGACTCAGCCCTTTGTCTTCTTCCTCCCATCGAACCAAAAGCTCTCCATCTCTTCTCCCTCAAACCAAAGATTTCTCTCAAATATCTCTTCCCATCGATTTTCACTCCTCAAATCACCCGTTAAGGAACCAACTTCCTCTCCTCTCCCTTCCTCATTTGGGGTGGTTCGAGCTTGCCCTAGAATCATCCCCTCTTCTCCAAATCGGTGATTTAACTCCTCAAATCTTTGCCTTTTTTCTTCCAAAATCCTTTCCTCTCTGCCTCACATTTAGTCTCCTAAGCTCCTTTCAAGTCTCTCTTGACCTAATGGCTCCTGTTGGGTATAAAATACCCACAGCCGAAGTTCTCAGTGGGATTGACCCTTGCGGGCTCCGCCCGGACTCCTACGGGAGCCGGGCTCCACCCACGACTTCAACCGCAAGGAGGACTCCGCCCGGACTCCTATGGGAGCCAGACTCCGTCACCGACTTCAACTGCCGGTAAGCTCCGTCCGGACTCCTATGGGAGCCGAACTTCGCACCTAACTTTAATTGCAGGAAGACTTCGCCCAGACTCCTACGGGAGCCGGGCTTCGTCCATGACTCCAAGGAAGACTCCGCCCAGACTCCTACGGGAGCCGGGCTCCGTCCACGACTCCAAGGAAGACTCCGCCCGGACTCCTACGGGAGCCGGGCTCCATCCACGACTCCAAGGGAGACTCCGCCCGGACTCCTACGGGAGCCGGGCTCCACCCAAGACTTCAACCGCAAGGAGGACTCCACCCGGAATCCTACGGGAGCCGGGCTCCGTCGCCAACTTCAACTACCGGTAAGCTCCGTCCGGACTCCTACGGGAGTCGGACTTCACACCTAACTTTAATTGCAGGAAGACTTCGCCCGGACTCCTACGGGAGCCGGGCTCCATCCACGACTCCAAGGAAGACTCCGCTCGGACTCCTACGGGAGTCGGGCTCCGTCCACGACTCCAAAAAGACTCCGCCCGGACTCCTACGGGAGTCAGGCTCCATCCACGACTCCAAGGGAGACTCCGCCCGGACTCCTACAGGAGCCGGGCTCCGTCGCCGACTTCAACTGTCGGTAAGCTCCGTCCGGACTCCTACGGGAGCCGGACTTCGCACCAAACTTTAATTGCAGGAAGACTTTGCCCGGACTCCTATAGGAGCCGGGCTCCTTCCACGACTCCAAGAAGACTCCGCCCGGACTCCTACGGGAGCCGGGCTCCATCCACGACTCCATGGAAGACTCCGCCCGACTCCTACGGGAGCCGGGCTCCACCCACGACTTCAACCGCAAGGAGGACTCTGCCCGGACTCCTACGGGAGCCGGACTTCGTCGCCACTTCAACTGCTGGTAAGCTCCGTCCAGACTCCTACGAGAGCCAGACTTCTCACCTAACTTTAATTGCAGGAAGACTCGCCCGGACTCCTACGGGAGCCGGGCTCCATCCACGACTCCAAGGAAGACTCCGCCCGGACTCCTACGGGAGTCAGGCTCCATCCACGACTCCAAGGAAGACTCTGCCTGGACTCCTACGGGAGCCGGACTCCATCCACGACTCCAAGGAAGACTCCGCCCGGACTCCTACGGGAGCCGGGCTCCATCCACGACTCCAAGGGAGACTCCGCCCAGACTCCTACGGGAGCCGGACTCCACCCATGACTTCAACCGCAAGGAGGACTCTGCCCAGACTCCTACGGGAGCCGGGCTCCATCGCCAACTTCAAACTGCCGGTAAGCTCCGTCCGGACTCCTACGGGAGCCGGACTTCGCACCTAACTTTAATTACAGGACGATTCCGCCCGGACTCCTACGGGAGTCGGGCTCCGTCCCCGGCTGTGACTAAAGGAAGACTCCGTCCGAACCCCTGCGAAAGCCGGATTTCGAGCTCCTCTTGGATAGATGGCAAACTACCTCTCCTCGCCAGACACTCCAGTCAGACTTCAGCCGACAGACCTCCGCCCCCTGGCGCACTGCAGTAACAGCCGTGATTCTGCTCCATTCCCTGTGGCAGATCCCACGCGGCTCCAGCATTCCACAACCCTGCTCCACCTCCTGCGATGGATTCCATGCAGCTCCATCACTCCTTGGCAGGCCGTAATAATGGCCACGATCCTGCTCCACTTCCTGCGATGGATACCGCGAGATTCTCCTATCCTCTGGCAAGTCGCAACAACGGACGCCGCTCCACTTCTCATGGTCGACTCCACGTGGCACGCCCCAGTAATGGCCACGGGTCCACCCCACTACTCGCCACAATAAATTTCTCCTAACTCTGGACGGCCCACTACCAGACGGTTACAGGCGTCGCTATCAATCTGTTGCCCCCTCCGTCTATAAAAGGGGAACCCCAGATACGTTATTCTATAAGCTCTCGTTTTTACCTAAAAACTCTGCTAAAATTTCTATTCGAGCACTCCATTCTTGTTGAGGCAGAGAACTGACTTGAGCATCGGAGGGTCTTGCCGGAGCAACCCCACCTCTGGTTTAAACTTCTTTTGCAGGTCCTGGTGGCGACCGCGACTCCTCGACTCCAGCTTCTCCGGCGCAAGCGGATTTTTGCACCAACAGGATTGGCGCTAGAGGAAGGGCCTGTGTCTTCGCAGTATCCTTGTTCTTAAAGGAGCGCTCAACAGGACCGCCCCCGGGCATCTCCTCCGGCGTCCCCTCCCCCCTCCTTTCTCCACTTGGTCCTTGCTCGATGCCTCCCCGCAAGGCATCCACGTGACGATCCACGACCTCCGCAGCCATATCTCAGGCTCCGGCCTCCCCTCCTGTTTCTCAACCTCCTTCTCCTCCTCCGACGACGGCGGTCTGCGCGGAGCAGTTTGATCTGCTAGCGCAGCAGATCAGAGACCTCACAGAAGCTGTACAGGCTATGCAGCAGAAGCAGCCACAGGCATCAGTGCGCCTGAAAGGGATGTCACCGGAACACCAGAATCTGACGGTGGGGCGGGCCACTTGGGCCAGCCGCCCCGTCCTTCCTAGAAAAATGAACCCGAGGGTGGAGAGCCCTCAATCGGACCACGACTCCACCCCTGGAAGATCCCTGCCCCGTTCTGCCAGAGGACCCTCGAGACTCAAAGTCGGGAGGATTTCCTAGACTGGAGACTCCAAGAGATGAACCGACGGATCGAAGAACTCCGCCATGCTCCCCCGCTTATGGTGAGGATATTTGCACTGACCCTCCCTTCTCTCAAATGATCATGTAGGAACCGATCCGCCAAACTTCAAGCTCCCCCAGTTCGAAAGCTACGATGGGACTTCAGACCCGGTTGATCATCTGGAAGCCTTTCAGACGATGATGCTGCTTCACGGTGCTCCCGATGCCATTCTATGTCGGGCCTTCCCATCCACCTTGAAGGGAGCGGCGAGAAACTGATACTCGGCTCTGAAATCGGGTACCATCTTTTCCTTCGATCAAATGAGCCACCAATTTGTGGCCCATTTTGTCAGCAGCCGGCGCCCCCGGAAGGGTTCGGAGTCCCTATCAACATCAAGCAGAGGGAAGGGGAGTCCATTCGGGCCTACATCAACTTTTCAACATCGCGACGCTGGAGGTCCGGAACTTGGACCAATCAGTCGCAATGGCCGCTCTGAAGGGCGGCCTTCAGAAGAATGACCTTTTGTTCTCCCTGGAGAAGAAGTACCCCAGAGATTTTGCTGATTTTTGGCTCGGGCTGAAGGATACGCCCGAGCGGAAGAAGCCTTCAAAATGAAAGATGAAGAGACAGCGAGAGAGTGGCAGGCGGGAGACTCGAGTAAGCCCGCAGTCGAAAAAAGGTCGAGAGAAGCCCGACCGCATTCTCGATCCCCTCCTGGGCACAAGCATGCCCATACTCCACCCGGGTGCGTAGGCAGAGGAGTCCGGATCGTGGGGTTCGGTGGGGTTCTCCACCGGGAAGGTTCCGTAACTACGCCCCCCTCAATGCCTCGAAGACCCAAGTACTGATGGAGGTCAGAGAGCAGCTCCCTAGGCCGGAGAGGATGCGCACACACCTCGGGAAGTGCAACCCCAACAGTTCTGTCTCTACCACCGCGACCACGGCCACGACACGGAGGAATGCATCCAGTTCGAGATGAGATCGAGGAGCTCATCCGGCGAGGTCGACTCGACAGGTTCATCCGACGTCGGCCTGAGGGTAGAGGAGATCGACCAAGGGCCCTGTCGCAACCTGAACCGCCAAGAAGGGAGGAGCAGTCCGGAGATCGGCCTCCCATCGGGACCATCGACTCCATCGTCGGAGGGCCTCAAGGAGGAGCAAACCTCCCGCAACCATGGGACTCGGGAAGCCTGTAAATGTATCGCTTACGATTTCGCCTTGAATCTAAATTCTTTTCACTTGACATGCTCTTCCCATTTGGCATGGATTTGTCACGACTGGGTATAACCCCTTCAAACGCCTAAAACAAAGTTATGTTAGGAACGGGAGGAGAACCTCGTCCTAACATACCTAAAATGAAAGTCTGATTATCTCAAGATCGGATTGGGGGAGAGGCCTTACAATGCCCTAATGCGCCCCCCAGCTATGTCAGGAACAGGAGGAGAACCTCGTCCTGGCATAAGCAAAGTCAAAGGCCCGGTTCTTTTAGACCGAATGGAGGGAGAGGCCTTACAGTGTCCTAATGTGCCCCCACAGCCATGTCAGGAACAGGAAGAGGACCTCGTCCTGACATGAGCAAAGTCAAAAGTCCGATTCTTTTAGACCGGATGGGGGGAGAGGCCTTACAGCGCCCTAATGTGCCCCCACAGTCATGTCAGGAACAGGAGGAGGACCTCATCCTGACATGAGCAAAGTCAAAGACCTGGTTCTTTTAGTCCGGATGGGGGGAGAGGCTTTAAGCACCCTAATGTGCCCCCACAGCCATGTCAGGAACAGGAGGAGACCTCATCCTGACATGAGCAAAGTCAAAGGCCCGATTCTTTTAGACCGGATGGGGGGAGAGGCCTTACAGCGCCCAATGTGCCCCACAGTCATGTCAGAAATAGGAGGAGAACCTCGTCCTGACATGAGCAAAATTAAGGCCCGGTTCTTTTAGACCGGATGGAGGGAGAGGCCTTACAATGCCCTAACGCGCCCCCACGACCATGTCGGGAACAGGAGGTGAACCTCGTCCTGACATGAGCAAAGTCGAAGGTCCGATTCTTTTAGACCAGATTTGGGGGAGAGACCCTGGCGATGGCCCTTACGTGCTCCCATGAGAATGAGAGGAGAACCTCATCCTGATGGTGACGAAACCCGGCCGCCCGACAAGATCGGATGAAGAAAAAAGGCCCCTTAGTGGCACCTCCACACTCCTATGCAACCCCGCAAAAAGCATGGGGAGGGCCCTCACTCTGAAAAGAGGAGGGAAATTAAAGAGGAAGAGTGACGAGCTACGATGAAAATAGATGAAGGACGAACCACACCAAAGACCTAAAGAACCTCGTCTCAACAAAGATGGGGAGTTCCTACCAAACAACCCCGGCCTCTAAGAAGGCTCTCGACACAGGTCAAGAAGACAGCGACGTCCCCGAAGTAATGCGGAGTTCGGACCGCCAAGCTCGAGCTTGCGGCCATGAACAACGAGGAAGGCAAGCCAACATATCGACGACTGGGCGCCTCCCAACGACGTCAACATCAGACAAGTCGAACGACAAGAAAAGTTCGGCGGACGATAATTTAATACAACGCACGGACGAGGTAACACAAAATCTCCTTTTCATTCCATTTCTGAAATACACACTACAAAGCCCGGAAGGCCAAGGAAAGAAAAGCAAAATGACAAAAGCGGGATGAAACAACAAGAGGAAAATATATACATGAAAAGACAGAAGGATGAAAAGAGCCCTAGGAAAGCTCTGCTCCCTCTGACCTAGAATTATCTGCTCCACCCCTCATCCAGGATTGCCTTAGATTCTCAATTTCTTCTTCTAGCTCTCTCCTTCTCTGCAGCGCATCCTGGAGCGCCCGACGAAGTCGCTGGCTCTCGGTCTCTGCCTCTCGACGTCTCTTTCTCAGGACCTCAGATTCCGCCTCCGCATCCGCAACGGACTGCTGCTCGTATGCCAGCTGGATCTTCAATTGCTGCAGCTCAGCCGTCCTTTCCCCGAGGGCGACAGAAAGCCCTTCGATGATTCCTCTCAAGGATTGGTGTTCATTGGAATCCCGGGCAGAAGTCAGCTGAGCCCTGTCAGCCAGCTGCCTCTGAAGACGGGCGACTTCATCGGTCGTCGCCCTGAGTCTCCCTTTATATTCCTCTACCTGCCTGCGCCAACTAGCCCGATGCACGTCGTAGCTCACCTCGGCATCCTGAAGCTGCTGCTGAAGGTCGGAGACCTTCTTCGACCACTCCCGATCACCGTCGGCCCGAGCCAAGAGTCGGGACGAACTTCCTCCCAGCTGGCCGATCTTCTCCATCGCAGCCGACAGTTCCACCCTGAGGGCGCTAATCTTGGTGGCTTGAGCCAAATTCGGCCACTGGCGCTCTTCTTGCATTCCTCAAGCTCCTTCGCAAAATCTACCTTCCTCCGGCTATACTCCATGATTCCCTTCACGTGGAGATTTCGAAAGTGGGTGGCCTCCGCGGTGGCTTCAGAATGACCTTCTCTCAATCTGCAAAGCTCGCCTTCCATCTTCTTTGACTTTTTTGTCAAGTGAAGGACTTCTTTCTTCAATCGCTGGATCATCGACTTCAGCGGGATCCCCAGGGGCAGGGGAAGTGCTTCTGCAGGACACTGCCATCGGAAGGTAAAAGCGTCAAAACATGACTCATCGCAGGAAGAAAAGCAGAGAGAAGAAAGGAAGGAGGGAGAAGCCACCCACGATAAGAAATTCAACTTTATTGATTGGATGATTCTTGAAGACAAAAAGGAAAAGAAAAATTACGATGAAATAAAAATACAAGGTCGGAGGTCTCAGACCTCAGGGGCAGGGGTTGGAGAACTCGGCGTCCCCGGAAAGGGGGCCGCGATAGCAGTGGTAGCGGGCGAGGGACCGGCCTCATCTTCGGACTCCTCACCTAGGAAGCTGAGGTCGAGCTCCGAAAATTTTCTGGCCACCTTCTCTTAGCAGAGCTCGAACCCCTTGATGAACGCCTCCTGACCGAATTGGACGTTCAGGTCCCTCATCTCCGCGGAGGTCTTGAATTCCTCTACCGTAAGGACCCTGGCCTCCGAGACCAGGACTGGAATCTGCTCAGCCAAGTTGGCGACCTCGGCCTCCGCCTTTCTCGCTGTCTCCTCCAAGGTCTGCTTCTCCTCCTCCCGGGCTTGTTTCTCTCTTTCCAGGGTCTCTTGGAGGGCGACTATTTCGGCTGTCTTTTTTTAAGGTGGGCGACCTCAGCCTGGCAGTGCTCCTTCACCTGGACGGCATCCCTCCTCGCCCGGTTCGTCGCCTCAATATTGGCAAGGAGCTGGTGCCCAATCTGCAAGGGCGACAAAGGGGTCAGAACAGGGGTCGAATAGTTGATTAAATGGAGATTTGTTTACCTCGAGGAAGGACCCTAGGGAGTCTCAGACCCGCTGCTCAGGATCGACGCGGTCAATCCTCTCGATGACCTCCGACAGGATGCAGCCGTCGATTAATCGCCTGATCAAGTCTCTGTCATTGAAGGGATTCTTCGGCTCCTCCTCGAAACAGAGGGACTCGTCAGCGGTGGCTCGGCGGCTACTCACCCTGTGGGCCACCGACTTCCTTCTCTTCCCCCTCTCGGCTATGGGCGCCTCCATGGGGCGGACCCCAGAAGCGGGAGCCCCAGTCGGTGGACTCCTCGAAGAGGCCCGGGGGGCCGTAGGTTCGATGTCCGAGGGAATGTCGATCGCTGGAGCTGCCTGGATGGGCATGGCCAAGCTCGACTCCTCCACCCTGGCCCTCTTCGTCGATCCGACGGCCGCAGCACCCTTTCTTTTGTTGGCCTTGAGGCCCCTGGCAACCATCCGTGCTGCTTCGGCGTCCATCCCTTAAAAAAAAAAAAAAAGAAGAAGAAGAAGAGAAAGAGGAGAGAAATCAGAGATCAAAAAAAAAAAAAAGAGAAAGAAAAAAAGAAAAAGAAAAAGAAAAAGAGAGAAGAAAGAAGGACAGAAGAAAAGAAGAGAAAGAAAAAGATGAAGTACTCGCAGGATCCTGGGGGCTCAGGCCAATGTTGAACAGAAATTGCTCCCTCAGAAGGTTGGGAAGGGAAGGAGCGGAATAGGCGAGAAGCTTCCAGGCAGTCTGGAGGTCATCCTCCCCCAGGCTGGGGGCCCGACGGACAGAATCCCTCAGAGAGCCCCAAGGGGGCAGGCCCAGCCTCAGGGTCGGGCAGTGGATGAAAAGGTATTTCTCCTTCCAATTATGGATTGAAGAAGGGGCACCTTTCAGCAACCCCTTCTTACCGAACTGAGGGGAGAAGTACCACCAGTCCTTCACCAAAGGATGACGCTTGAAGGTATAGAAGTGCCTAAACAGGGAGAGGGACGGTTGGACCTCGACTACGTGGTAAAGAGAGAGAAACCCTATCAAAAACCTAAAAGAATTCGGAGCAACAGAAGCCAAGGAGATGTCTAGGAAGCGGAAGAGGGCGACAACAAAGGACAGAAGCGGAAGCCGGAGTCCAGCACAGAATGCCTCTTGATACAGGCAAAAACGACCGGGTGGGGGAGTGCTAGCCCAGTCAAAGGGGCCAGGCAGCTCCAGGTCGTACTCCAGAGGAACTCCATACTGAACCCTTATCAGAAGGAGTTCATCTGGAGTTAGAGAACATGGAATCGAGTCCGGCACAAAAATCGGGTGGAGCCCAGCCCCAGACACGGGTTCGTCTACAGAGCGAGGGACCTGGGGGTTTGAAGCGGAAGAACTCCCGGAACCGCTGGGAGCGGAAGAGCCAGACGACATTTCGAATAACTTCGAATGAAGACTCTAAAGATCTCGAAGAAGATAGACAGGATAAGGGATGAGAGGTCACAGGAAACTAACTCAAAGGAATACAAAAAAAAATGACGAAGAAGAGGCCCCTAAGTGGCGGGAAGAAAGATGAAGGTGCTGGGACTAATCTAGATCGCTCTGAGGGATGCAGAGGGGTGAGGACAGGGACGACTTGAAGGGCGCCTATGGCTCGAGAAGACGCCAACAGAAACAGGGCTCTCGAAGGAAGGGCAGATACTGGTAGAACTCTGGAGCGGAATAGGGCCCCTAAAGGTGGAAGGATGGGTTTAAATAGACCCTGGGATCCGGCGCCATAATGATCGTGAATCCCCCAGGCCAGCCCGCGCCCGACACGTGTCCCACTCCCCCCGACAGGCGGCTAAAAGCGGCTGACGGATTGGCAGGGCCATTATGGCAGCGTACCTGGGCCAGTGTACCGGCGGGAATTTCGAAGGGTCCCTTCGTATCGCCCCGATTCGAAAAGACTCCAGCACGCGCATATTTAATGCCAAAATATTTGGGGGCGGTCATGCACAGGATTCGAGGGGACAACTTTGGCTATGCCAATCTCTCTGTACTTCCTTCATTCGAAATTCAAACTCGAAAGTAGGGGGACTGGTGTTGGGTATAAAATACCCACAGCCGAAGTTCTCAGCGGGATTGACCCTTGCGGGCTCTGCCCGGACTCCTACAGGAGCCGGGCTCCACCCACGACTTCAACCGCAAGGAGGACTCTGCCCGGACTCCTACGGGAGTCGGGCTCCGTCGTCGACTTCAACTGCCGGTAAGCTCCGTCCGGACTCCTACGGGAGCCGGACTTCGCACCTAACTTTAATTGCAGGAAGACTTCGCCCGGACTCCTACGGGAGCCGGGCTCTGTCCATGACTCCAAGGAAGACTCCGCCTGGACTCCTACGAGAGCTGGGCTCTATCCATGACTCCAAGGAAGACTCCGCCCGGACTCCTACGGGAGCCGGACTCCATCCACGACTCCAAGGGAGACTCCGCCCGGACTCCTACGGGAGCCGGGCTCCAACCACGACTTCAACCGCAAGGAGGACTCCACCCGGACTCCTACGGGAGTCGGGCTCCGTCGCCAACTTCAACTGCCGGTAAGCTCCGTCCGGACTCCTACGGGAGCCAGACTTCGCACCTAACTTTAATTACAGGAAGACTTCGAACGGACTCCTACGGGAGCCGGGCTCCATCCACGACTCCAAGGAAGACTCCGCCCGGACTCCTACGGGAGCTGGGCTCCATCCACGACTCCAAGGAAGACTCCGCCCGGACTCCTACGGGAGCCGGGCTCCGTCCACGACTCCAAGGAAGACTCTGCCCGGACTCCTATGGGAGCCGGGCTCCATCCACGACTCCAAGGGAGACTCCGCCCGGACTCCTACGGGAGCCGGGCTCCACCCACGACTTCAACCGCAAGGAGGACTCCGCCAGGACTCCTACGGGAGCCGGGCTCCATCGCCGACTTCAACTGTCGGTAAGCTCCGTCCGGACTCCTACGGGAGTCGGACTTCGCACCTAACTTTAATTACAGGAAGACTTCGCCCGGACTCCTACGGGAGCCGGGCTCTATCCATGACTCCAAGGAAGACTCCGCCCGGACTCCTACGGGAGCCGGGCTCCATCCACGACTCTAAGGAAGACTCCGCCCGGACTCCTACGGGAGCCGGGCTCCGTCGCCGACTTCAACTGCCGGTAAGCTCCGTCCGGACTCCTACGGGAGCCGGACTTTGCACCTAACTTTAATTGCAAGAAGACTCTGCCCGGACTCCTACGGGAGCCGGGCTCCGTCCACGACTCCAAGGAAGACTCCGCCCGGACTCCTACGGGAGCCGGGCTCTGTCCACGACTCTAAGGGAGACTCCACCCGGACTCCTACGGGAGCCGGGCTCCACCCATGACTTCAACCGCAAGGAGGACTCCGCCAAGACTCCTACAGGAGCCGAGCTCCATCGCCAACTTCAAACTGCCGGTAAGCTCCGTTCGGACTCCTACGGGAGCCGAACTTCGCACCTTACTTTAATTACAGGAAGATTCCGTCCGGACTCCTACGGGAGCCGGGCTCCATCCCTGGCTGTGACTAAAGGAAGACTCCGTCCGAACCCCTGTGAAAGCCGGATTCCGAGCTCCTCTTGGACAGATGGCAAACTACCTCTCCTCGCCAGACACTCCAACCGGACTTCAGCCGACAGACCTCTGCCCCCTGGCGCACTGCAGTAACAGCCGCGATTCTGCTCCATTCCCTGCGGCAGATCCCACGCGGCTCCAGCATTCCACGACCCTGCTCCACCTCCTACGATGGATTCCATGCGGCTCCATCACTCCTTGGCAGGCCGTAATAATGGCCACGGTCGTGCTCCACTTCCTGCGACGGATACCGCACGATTCTCCTATCCTCTGGCAAGTCGCGACAATGGATGCCGCTCCACTTCTCGTGGTCGACTCCACGTTGCACGCCCCGGTAATGGCCACGGGTCCACCCCACTACTCACCGCAATAAATTTCTCCTGACTCTGGGCGGCCCACTACCAGACGGTTACAGGCGTCGCTATCAATCTATTGCCCCCTCCGTCTATAAAAGGGGAACCCCATATACGTTATTCTATAAGCTCTCATTTTTACCTAAAAACTCTGCTAAAATTTTCGTTTGAGTACTCCATTCTTGTTGAGGTAGAGAACTGACTTGAGCGTCGGAGGGTCTTGCCGGAGCAACCCCACCTCCGGTTTAGACTTCTTTTGCAGGTCCCGGCGGCGATCGCGACTCCCTCGACTCCAGCTTCTCCAGCACAAGCGGATTTTTGCATCAACAGCTCCCAAAATGAAGCTACCATAAAGAAGAAAATCCATTCATGGGTTGGAAGGCAGTGTGCGCAGAAAGAGATTAGCAATCGAGCCCTCCCTGCTCTAATCCCTACTCCAGGTCCTGCTTCAGCTTTCACTCAGTCCCCAACCAGCCCAAGCAAGGTACCTCTCTCTGATTGGAAAGTAGAATCCGAAAAAAATATTGATTTCAAATTTTTTGAAAAAGAAGGGTTCACTATTGGATCAAAGATTAAGTATCAAGGATGAAAATTTTACTGCTCTTTAAAGAAAAATACTTATGTCGATCTAGTCAAGAAATTTTACTTAAATTTGAGCTATAGCAATGGAACAGTGAAATCTACAGTAAAAGGTATTGATATTATTCTTGATCCAGTACATTTGGGATAGATACTGTATTTGCCTTGTGAAGGCTATACCAATATAGAGCTCCCTATTAAAGAAGAAGGAATTAATGTTATCTTAGGGAGAACCTATACTGAAAGTCTAAATAAATTGGAAGTAAAAATTCTTTTTGTTGAGATGAGGTTGTTACATCACTTGGTAACCAAACTGTTTGTCCTTAGGAGTGGTAGACACGACCTTCTATCTGGTAGGAATATTTGCATTATGTATCATGTGATCACCCAAACCCCCCTGAACCTTTCAGCATTGATGTTTGAGGCCATGAGGGAAACCCTGAACAAGTCCAAGGCTCACTTGCCTTTTGGTATGGCACTCATTTTAGTTTTTAAAAGGTTTGGAATTAGTTTTGAGGGGGAGGCAGTTGCTAGACTATCCCATTCTGACACCATCAACCGCCACACACTGCATCGCATGGATTTTTTTAAGACTGATGGTGGTTGGACAAAGGGTGTTGAGGAAAGAGCAGAGGAGGAGGGACCATCTTCACCTCTTCGTGATCACAGAGCATCCCCAGTTATTTAGTTCGTATCTGATCGTGAGGCTGATCCTTCAGAGTCTGTGAGGAGGTATGCTTCAGTTCCACAGTCAGAGAGCAGGGCACATCCTTCAGAGTTCAGACTAGCAGATGATCAGATTGAGATGATGTTCCAGCATGTTGCCTCCATTCTATCTCAGCAGTTTGCCACTTCAGTCTTTGCACAGAGATCGACATCTCAGGATGACTCAGACCAGACTCTGATCCCTCATATTTCTACTGTTTTTCAAATGCTCACTGCTCAGTTGGTATGTATTGAGCAGCTTGAGGGATATATTTTGAGATTGACAGACAGAGTATTAGACTTACAGAGGTAAGTATTAGCTTTAGCCCATCTTCAGCCGTATGAGAACATCATAGAGGTCTCAGACCTATCTGCAGAGGTGGCTAGACTTTGAGGAGTTTTAGAGAGTGATTTTGACTTATTGAGGAGAGAGATCAGGGGCTCCAGTGAGAATGCTTCTACTCAGTTCAGTGCCCTGATGCAGTCTGTATCGAGAGCCTTAGATCTTTTAGATACCATCAGACTTTCTTATAGCACAGTCCATAGCTTCTCAAGCTCTAGGATCCTCTCACCCCTCTACTCGTGCTGGTACCTCTACCCATGGCCGAAGCAGATGCGATCGAGGTCGTGCCCATGGATTTGATCCTACATCCCCTCACCCTATCTCTGATTCTTCAGATTCTGATCCCTCTAGCCATGACATCTATTAGATCTAGATTAGTTTGTCTCCTACATCTAGGATCTATCTTATGGGCTTTGTATTTGTTGGCTAATTAACTCTTGGATAGTTTCTATCCATGACTTTTGTATTTTGAGTTGACTCATGTGTATTGGAACACCTTTTGTATTCAGTCACTTTTGAATTATATATATATATGTGCTTTAACTTTCAATGAATATCTATGAATGTGATCAAATTGAATTATTTTAATTATGAGATATGAAAAATAACTCATATTAGTGCTAAGAAATACTATGAATTATAATATCTTCTAGATGAGCAAGTTGATATATCCTTTATGTTTGCTATCTTGAGAAAAAGTAGAGAAATAAACAATCAAAGAAGGGGGCTAAAGAAGTAAAATATGGTATCAAAAAGGGGGAGTAAAGAAAATATGTCATTTTTATCATCTTTCTTTTCTTTTCTCTATCCTTAAAATTCCTTAAGATCTTAATTGATGCTATCAAAACAGAGTAAAAAAAATTTATCCTTTCAAGATCCCTTAAAAGGAGGAGTAGAAAATCTTAATTGATGCTGTCGAAAAGGGAGAGTAGAGAATCAAAATCAAATTTGAACAATAAGTAATAAAGAAATGAGCAATAAGTAATAAAAAAATTAGTAATAAGCAAAATTGTTAAGCAAATGTGTCAAAGAACCAAAATCGTCAGCTCTTTTTTTATCTAATTTTTAAAGCAAATGAACTTATAAGCAAATTTCAAATTGATCTTCAAACTGCTTATGATGCATTTCATTCAAATACTTGACTATGATATTGAAGTGATGCATCTTCATAAATTTAAAATTCATGTTCAATACTTTATATATGCTTTTGCTCAAGTATTTTGTCATCATCAAAAAGAGGGAGATTGTTGCTCATTAAATTGATTTTGATAATTACAAAGCATTTGAGGGGGTTACTAATGATTTTGGTTTAGAAAAAGATTTATTATATTTCAAGAGCAAAATCATAATTTTATCAAGTTCTGATTCGGAAGCCTCAAGAGCAAGAACACAAGATTTATAATCTATTGGAGGCAATTTTAATATTTTTGAATATATATTTTGAAAAAAAATTATATTTATATATTTGAGTCGACCCCATGAGTCGACTCATGACAAAAGGGGCTGAACGGTATGCTGAATTCTTTGGCTAGCACACTCTGTGAGTCGACCCCTGAGTATGAGTCGACCTCTGTTGCTGTGTAGGTCAAAATTACAGAACAGTCATTTTCTGTTCTATGCCACAGAAGTCGACCCCATGAGTCGACTCATGAGCATGAGTCGATCCTATGAGTTGACCCTTGTGACAGAAAAATTCTGCAATAGTTAGTTTTCAGCTCATTTTGACTACATTTAATGCCCATTTAATATGCTCCAACAGCTCTATTTCAGTCCAGATTACTCTCCACCATTATTTGAAGTTATAAAAGGCACTTAAAGGAGGAAATCAATAAGGTTTTGAAAAGGTTCTTCAAGCATTCATTTCAACCCTAAGCAAGAGCCCTCTTAAAAATTTAAGAAGCCTTTATTTCAAGATCACCAACCCTTCAAGAGCTCATTCAAGTCTTCAACCACCTTGAGAGAAATTAGAAGAGCTTCATTCTTATTGTGTAAAGTATATTTAAAGCTTTATTTGCTCATTAAAGAAGCTACATCTGTATTTCTGTGTGATTAACTGCTATACTTTATTTTGAGTTGATATTTTATTTTGGAAGGGATCCAAAATGTGAAAAGATTGATTCGAACCTTAAATCAGATTGTATTGGGTTAGCTTATACCCAAAAAATAAGTGTTCTAGTTTGAAATAGCTAGAGTCAAAGGTTCCGACGTTGTATTCGGGTTGAATACAATTTAGTGAATTTGAATTCTCAAGTAGGAGCTTGGGGAGTGGACGTAGGTGCAAGGTTGGTACCGAACCACTATAAATCTTTTTGTTTGTATTATACTTACTTGCTCTCCTTTTAAATTTCTTTATCTTCTTGCATTCTTGCATCCAACTTCTACACCTTGTATAAATTTCACTCTCCACATTTATCCTGCTCATTGTTAAATAATCTTCATAGTTGTAAATTAACTTTAAATTTTTAAAAATTCAATTCATCCTCCCCCTCTTGGGTTGCATAGCTGGGCAACATTGGATATAATTTTATACTTAATATATTGATATGATCAATAAAAGGATAATTTTTTTTCATTCAAGTGTGATGTGTCCTTGAATCGTCTATAGAATTAATTTTGATACATATTCTCAAAGTATTGAAAATTAGAGATATGTATTTAGTTCCTAAATACTTTCGATCATAGGATCATCATGAGGACGGTGATAGATCTAAATAGACTGACGTACAAATCACTTCTTTCGAGATAGATAAATTTTTGATCTATTGTATAGAGACATAGGGTGATGAGTGCGGATAATTGTTAGAGAATAACTAGTACTGAGTATGACCATACGAGAGATCACTTAGATTTCTATTCAATCATTAGTGATTGTCTCGATGCTGTAGTTGTGTGACTGATCTTTTGACTTGAGATGGTACTGCTACTCGCAGTGAGGCTGCTGAGGTTTGACTAACACATAAATATGGATCTCAATGAGTCTTTGTAATTGATGTTGGTGATAGTTGGTCCATTGTAGGTGTGGGATGTACATAAAGATAGGATCTATCAATTTTGATAGAAAAGAGTAGTCCTATGGGATTCAAAAGGCTAAGTCCAAGAATCTATGGTCATAGTAGTATGATTAATGAAAAAGAGTTTTTATAGAAGTCATAACTAGACTTGAGCTAGTCGAATCTATCATATGACTGATGTTGAGGTTTGATGATTTATCTATGACCTGCCATCTAGTCGGGACTCACGATAGAAAGATTAAATCATATGTTAACTACACCTAGAGGTTCATTTCAGTTCTACTGGATTGCCACTACATACTGCTAAGTGTCACTGGTAGATTGTGAGAGCTCACTAAGATTGTTCTGGATCGATAATTCTTGCTGAGTTAGAGTGAAATTATTCTGACTCATTGAAAAGAGTTTCAATGATACAATGATAGAGATCATTGTATACATCACTATCAGATAGAATTAAACTTATGAGGTCACACAACAAAGGGTTAGGCTTGAAATATGTAATTGAGCTTATGAAGTGTCAATTAGATTTAGAGAAATCCATTGGGTTCATGATAACCTTACTAGCACATAGTTGGACCCAATTTCTCTTTTCGTTAGGATTACTTATTTGATAAGATTATTCTAACTTAATTATCTGCTAATAATCTACATGAATAAGATTCATGAGACTCTAATTATTGGGTGTCTAAGGTTATGGATCATATTAATTAAGGGTGTAAGTCCCTAATTAATTTTCTTGATAGTTATTTTTGGGTGCCACCTTGATTTGATCAAGTTGGGCGTATCCATTGATTAGAGGGCTTTTAGTTCTCTTATGGGGCATCTCTTGGGTGTGTTTTGAGATGTCTAATTATGGGTATAAGGGCCCCAATTATTGGCATCTAAAGGGTCTCCTAAAGTAAGTTAGATAACTTAAGTTAATAGAAAATCTAATGCAAGTAGGACTTGCATTATGTGATTGAATAGGATTCAATCCTCATATTTATTTAAAGGAACCTCTCTTAAGGTCCCTAGAGCATCCCAAACCAACAAGCCCCATGCCTAAAAGATCCCCCTAAGTCCTCTCTTCCTCTCCCTCTCCCTTCTCCCTTTGGGCATCCCACACGTCCCAATCCTTTGGAGCGTCCCACAGCCCCACACGCCCAAGATGTTGGGCATCCCCTCTTGGCTGGTTGCTGGTATTTTTTAGCAGCACATAGCAAGGAGAAAAGTCTAAAGAAGAGGAGAAGAAGAAGATCAAGGAGAAAGATCAAGCATTGATTGCAATCCAAACTTCATTCAGATTCAGTAGGCTGAATTTTGAAAAATCAAAATTCAGATTAAAGAGGACTATTCCAGGCTGACCCCAAGTAGATACTTATAGAGGTCGGATACTTGTGTGGCTAAGAAAGAATCTTTTCTCTTTCAGATTCAGATTTGAAGAAAAAGATTATGAAACAGGTATGTGATTTGATCACCATTTGAATTTCAGCATATATCAATTTCAGCATATGAGATAGATCTATATGGTTCTATATTTTCATGTATGCATAATTTATATTAAAAATATTTTAATCTTATTCTCTACTATGATATTTAAAAAATAAAATTTTTGAAATACACATGCATGCACCAAACCCTGAATTCCAATACGATGATCATAAGTGGAAGATGGGTATATGATACTTCACTGATTGACTTTAGTTCAAATAAAAATTATTGAAAATTATATCTTAAAGTTAATTGACTTATTGTAAATAATTAAATTTTATATATAAATTATTGATCAATGAATAAAAATTATTTTGACTTTTTCATCACAGGGTGAATATCTTCATTATTAGAACTCTTATGTTGAGATGAAGTCTTTAGGATTATGATTAATAAAGAAGAATTTATCGAATAGTTCTTAAATATGTTCACAATAAAATGATACGTTATTAATAGGATGATGATGTTTATCGAATATAGGTCATTGTGTGCCATGTAGGTTGGTTATCCTCGTAACCAAAGAGTGTGAAGACACTGATATGACATATAGGTGAGATGTAGGAGTACATCATTACTGAATAAGTGATTCACTTGCTGAGCACTTTGCTATCAAGAGTAGCTCATGAAATATATGGGCATAAGTATTTCTTAGACCTGAGATCACCATAGTAATTTGCAAGCAACTCACTATGCTTAGGTACTGGACTACCTGTATTTCTAATGCAGTGACAGAAAGATATTAGGTACAGTCAAATACTTGTGAAGTTTATGTATGGATCAACATGGGATTGACCCCTCTAAATTATAAGAGTTAATGCATCATTGTATTTTAATTTAATAAAATCTTGATCAGGATAATTCATGTGATGGATTGAAAAGATTGAAATATGATGTGGATGATATTTTAGGATTGATAGTTAAATCCTAGGTAATCTTGAGTATTAGGATCAAAGGGATGAATTATGCGATAACCATATGTCGAGGTTCTTGAATATTATTTTGTATATATTCGACCTATCTAAATATCGAGTATCATTGCTAGATGATTGCTTCGATTAGTATAGGAAGGAGTTTCTATGCTATCGACTTAGTGTTCGAACATATGTAGTCACACACAAAAGTCAAATAATATAGGAAAGACTTGATTAGATATTTATATATTCGATTTGAAAGTATGAGACTTGAGTGAACATGTAGATTAACTTGATTAAGAATTATGTTATAGGTTATATAGAATGAAACATTGACTATGTTCAAGTAGTACTGTGCATGAGGTGCGGATTTGATTTTGGAAATGAATTAAATCAAATCAATGATCCAAGTGATTATAAAAAAATGGATTGAGTTTTAATTACTTTAGATTAGATTTAATCTAATTGGACTTAATTTTATTAATTTGATTGGATTAATTTATCAAGTTGGACTAAGATAAGAATCCTAATTAGATTAGGATCAACAGTCTTTTCGAAATTGATTTGAATTGGATTTGATTTGATCCAAATCTGAATCAAACTAATTTGGTGCACTTAATCACTTTTTTCATATATTTTCTCTCCTTATAGGTGGGCCAAGATGGTTCGAAAGGGGCTAAAAATAGCCTCCTCCCCTTGGTGTGCACCATAATAAAAGAAGACACTTCTCCTACTTGCATTAGGAATCCTTGTGCTTTATGAAGTTTGAATTTGATCCAAATATAGAGAGTTCTAATTCTTGCACCTAAAGAAGTTTGATTTGATCTAGGACCCTTTGCCTATATAAGGAGGGGTGCGGAGAAGAGAAAGGAAGAATCAATCGTAGGCTTGGTGTTGAGAATCCTCAAGGTGTGAGCATCCCTTTTCTTTTGGGCATGTTCTCTCCCTGAGCTTCTCTCTCTTCTTAGGTGTCCTCTCTCCTCTTGGCATGGTAGCATGTGGGCTATTCCAAAGCCTTGAGATCAGATCTCAAGGGTACTTCTCTTTCTTCTCCAAAGAAAGAGCTCATCTCTCTCTCTTACAGCGTTTGGCATGCATGCGAAGTAGAGGATCTGCGCATCTGGATCTCGTGAAGCATATTAATCGAGGAGCTTCTTCAACCTTGATTATTTTTTACTGTGAATCAAGGTGAGAATTCATAAGTGTTATCAAAATTTTAATTGTTTATCTATTCTATCTTCCTGGCATCCAATGCAATTGGACAATTTTTTTCTTTAATCCTCTCCCAAATGGTCTCCTCAAGTATCTATGGTGTAATTGGTCGATCGTTGTCCTTGTCCATAGCAAGCAAAGGAATCATTTGATATAGAAATACCTCAATGACCTTGTATACATTTATTATAATATGAGGTTGAGGCTTAAATATATTTAAAAAGAAGCTGAAGTACTCGAGTCCAACTACAAATGACTTTATTAATGATGATAAAAATCTAATGATCAAATAGTTTGTAGATCAGTAGGAGGAGCCAGAGCTTGATGAGCTAGGATCACCTTTACAACTAACTAGTTTTGTAGATAGTAAGGTTGAGATAGATGTTAAGCAATGAGCAAGCAGCAACATTCTATACTATTGACCCAAGAATTGATTTTGATGATGTCAAAAATAGTTGAGTACAAATTAAAGTCACTAATGATGCTTGTGAGAGTAATTGTAGGAATTTTTAATATGCTTAAAGGTTGACTCATTAGTTAGCTAAAATTCATGTTCTTAAACTCAATTTTCAAGTAATGGAAGCAAAAAAATTAAGTCCAACACTTAAATAATTCAAAAAACTTTTGAGCTGACTCAGAGTAAAAATAGCAGATTCTAGCACGTTTGGCACATCTTTGAGTTGACTAAGATAGAAGCCTAGCTGACTCAGTTTCAATTCAAGAAAAATATAGAAAAGTATAAAGTTCAGACTTTTTTCTTTAGCCGATCAAGTACTCTTCTAGGCTGACTAAGATAGGATAATAGCTAGCTCACACAAATGGATAGCCACCTCAATCTCAAACTCAGATTGAAGACAGAAGAATGAAGATTTCAAACATCTTTCTGAGCCAATCCAAAATTTAAGTTAATCGATCTAGATAGAAAGTTAGCCGACTCAAGCAATTGATTAGTGAACTCAATCTTAGAGCTAAAAAAAAGATAGAAAGTAATATAAAATCAAGCATCCTCTAAGTCGATCTAGAAAACTAAGTGAACTGCTAAGTCATGGAGTTAGCTGACTAAGAAGATATCTGAGTCAATCTAATCTCAAATAGATAAAAAAATATAGAAAATAGAAAATGAGCATATATTCTTGAGTGGATCCAAAGTTTCACTAGCCAATTCAATACTTTATCTTAGCCGATCAAGATTTTGGATGAGACAACTTACAGAATTCTGACAGCATAATAGCTAGTTTTTCAAACTATATTAAGTAGCCACATTTTGCATCTAATAGGTATTTCTAAGCCTCCAATGATTAGAGCATTAATTTAAGCCATTTTAGAGGCCATAAATATGGAGAACTCAAATTGGGACACATCTCTCCAAAAAAAGGAGAGAAATGCCAAAAGAGAGCTATTCAAAAAGAAAGAGAGAAATACAAAAAGAGAAAGAGGAAGGCATCCAAAGAGCTTTCAATTATTAACTTTTTATATTCAAATGAGAGAACTAGAGCTAGCATTCAACAGAGCCAACAACCATTTGAGCAAAATGTTCAAGCTTTCATTCAATCCTCTCCTAACATTCAAAGAAGAAGTCCAAGTGTTGAAGAGTTCTACCACCCTGGCTTCTTCAAGAGCTTAAAGATTTTATTTTTTGGTGCTTTAAATTTTTATATACCATTTCTATTCAGTTATGATAAATTTCTTTTGGAAAGAAATTTGGATACTTTAAGGATTGGTCCAAGCCATATATTGGATGTTGTAAAGGTTCTTACTATTAGAGCTTGAGAAAACCAGCTATTATAAAGGTTGTGGTTGGTGAGCCAGAAAAAGTCAACTAAGTTGGATTGTAAAACTGAGAAAAAATAATCGGACTGTAATTTTAAAAAATTATAGTTAAAATTTTTAACTGGGGTTTACTTAGAGAATGAACGTAGGTACTGAGTTTACCATCAAACCACTATAAATTATTTATATTTTTGATTGTGTGTTTGCCTTTACTTTTATTTTACTGTTGTTTATTAATTTCATCATTGACACTATACAAACACTTTTAAAATTTATGTTTAGACACAAGTTTCATGTCAAGTTTGTAGAAACCCAAATTACCCTCACCTCTTGGGTTGCTGCATCTGGAAAATACGGTGTAGGCTTCCAGTTGATTAGCCACAACATCCATCATCCTAGCATAGATATAGAGCAAGGCACGACGAGAGGGTAGGCAATTGCTTAGCATAAAAACAAAGGAAAAGAAAAGCCAGTTGCATTTTTGATGGAGAGGTTGGAGTAGTCAGTTCACTCAGATTCAGAGATCGAGCAAAACAATAATGATAGTTATTCTAATGGTTATGGATCTAGTAGTCAGGGAGGGAGCGAAGGACAATAGATCATTATTTATGAAATAAAGCCACAAAATGGTCTTTACTTCATTAGTGAGTCTTAGATTATGCAAGCCACACAAAATAGGGATCATGATACATGAGCTGATAGAATCTGTGAGAATATGATTGCATATAGGTGATGGATACCTCGAAGTCATTTAGGATATGATGCAGCTGCATATAACCTTGCTGTTGAAAAATATGTCCCAAAGTCAATCGTTATACGATTGTGCTCATCTTGTAAACTGTATATAAATTTTTATTAATAAAAATTATTTGATATTTTCATTACAAATTGACTTTCTTTGAACTCCTATGTTGTAATGAAGTCCTTAAGATATATATATTAATCGACAAAGGAGGATTTATTGTTAAGTCCTTAAATTATTCATGACCAAATGATACGCTATTACTAGGATGATAACGATATCAAATATAGATCATTGTGTGCCATATGAGTTGGTTATCCTCTTAACCAAAGAGTGTGGAGATATTGTTATGACATGCAAATGAAATGTAGGAGTACATTCGCATCGAACGTGACTATGTGCCGAGCACTCTATTGTCAAGAGTAGCTTGTGAAGGATATGGATATAAGTGTCCCTCCGATCTGAGACCACCACAGTGACTTGTAAGCAACTCACTATACTTTAGTATTAGACATCTGAGTTTCTAACTTAGTGACAGAAGGATACTAAGTGCAGTCAAATACTTATCAAGTTAGTATGTGATTCAAGATGGAATTGACCCCTCTGAATTGGTAGGAGATATGCATCAGTGTATTTCAATTTAGCAAAATCTTGGCCAGGATAATCCATGAGATAGATTTGAAAGATTGAAATATAATGTGGTCAACTTAATTAGGATTGATAGTGAAACCCGAAGTCACTTTGAGCATTTGGATCAAAGAGATGAATTATATGATAACCATACGCCAGTAGGTTTTAGAAGGTTGCTTTGTAACACTTTGACCTATCCGATCATCGGATCATCATTGCTAGATAGTTATATCGATTGGTATAGAAAGTTATTCCTATGCTATTAGCTTAGGTTCGAACCTATAGGATCACATATATTAGAAGATTTGATCAGATCTGATGGCTGAAGAGTCTAATTAGATTATAACTTTGGTGAAGAGTCCTACTTGGACTAGGACTCTGTGGGAGAGTCCCACTGGGACTGAGACTCTATCATTTATGAAAAATTAATTAGTAATTAGATTACTAATTGACTCAATTTGATTGAGTAAAGAGCTTTGAAATAAGTCTAATTGAATTATATTCAGATCGACTCAGATTGGGATTGATATGATCAAACTCGATTATAAGAAAAATTTGATCCTAATTCGATCAGGATTTAGACTCAGCTAATTCCTAATTGGATTAGAAATTTGATGAGATATTTAGATTTTTAATTAGATTAGATTTATTTCTATCAATGGTTTCAATCCAAATTTGATTTGGATAAGAATTGAATTAGAAATAAAGAGTCCAAGTTAGACTCAGACTCTATCCTTATCTTTTGTGCCACATATGGATCCATACCAATTTCTCCATATTAAATTAGATTTGGATTATGATTTTTGGTATCATGAGAGAGGATCCAATAAGGATGGTCAACTATAGCTGATGAGTCATAATATTATCTCTTTCCTAATTCAAATGTGATCCGAATTAGAGATAAGATGCAGACTAAGAAAGAGATTTTTTGTATATGATATATTTTTAGAGCCATAATATTTTTTTCTTATTTTTCTTGAGAAATCATATGGTATGTGATACTTCAAATTTCTTCTCCATGTTCTAATAATTTTTTTGAAATTTTTGGGGATGCCAAAAAGGGGTTTTGGTATTGATTCATAGCATCTTTTTTTGGAAAGTCCTAATTCCTAGTCTATAAAAAGGGGACCCCTATCTTGAACATCCTATGATCTATTTTCTTGTAGATTTTTTATTTCCAGAGCCTCTTATCCTCCTCCTCTCTTTTTCCTCTAGATCTCCTATCACTTTGGAGTATCTAAGGTGCTTGTAGAAGAAGTAAGAGGTCAGCTGTCGAAGTTGTTCACAGACTAGCATCTTCGAGCCCCTGATCTGCACTAGTCTTCGCATAGATTTTTCTATAGAGGTCAGATGACTTTGTGTGGCTATAAGTGATCTGAAGAATATCTTCTCTAATCATTAAATCAGAAGAGATTAAGATCAAAATTTATTTGATAACAATCTCTAACTTATTTTGATTCCTATGGTAGATCTAATAGTTAGATCTAGAATTTCAGCATCGATAAGATCGATATGATTTTTATTTTCAACTCTAAAGTATATATTTTTTATATTATAGATCTTGATATAATAGTCTAAGATTAGATCTTATACATATGATTAATATTAAATTATTTAATCTATTATTTTTGTTGTATAAAATTTTTTAATTGCATGCACTGCACTACCGCAAATTTCATTCAACTAGTATCAGAGCCAGGTTGTTTTGATATGAATTAATATGACTTTAGATCTGATTTTTTATTATTAGATCTAATTATTTATAATTTATATTAGATCTAAATTAATTTATTTTTAGATCTGATTATTATTTATTTAGATTAGATGTTCTGAGTAGCAAAGTACTCAGATTGGGTAATCACCAGGCCGTCCGATCATAGAAGCAAGTAGGATTTTACGACCCTCTCCTTCCATTCAATGGGGTGCTCTTCATGGTGTGTAGGGGTACCACTGTGAGCTCCCATGAAAAAAAAATGAAAAGAAAAAATTTACTTTCTTACAAAATCCTAAATCTTGAAATCCTAGGTGTTGTTGTATGTGATGTAAGTTGCAAAGATAGTTAGTTACATCTAATCTTATTTAGTCAAAATTATTTTGATCTAAAATCATAAAAAATTTAAATTTGATCTAAAAGATTTTATGACTTGATGTAAAAAGTTTACATGAAAAATTATTTTTGAAACCTTAATCATGTTGATGCAAAACTTAATTGAGAATTAAGTATCAAGCTGATTGGATCTAGAATTATGATTTAGATCTAATGACATTACATAAAATATGGGGCATGGGTTAGCTCAAATCAGGTCCTTCTCTTTAATTAGATTAGGCCTAAGGTTAGAATCAAAGAATTGATTGACCATGTAGAGAAATTGATTAAGTCTAACCAAATGTTGAATTAGATTAATCAAAATTTCTCTAGTATAATAATTGTAGATGGTCAAGTTCATGTCTTTGATTAGACCAAATAGACTTTGATTGTGGCTCAGTGATTGAATCCGAATCACTAGGTTGGTCAAATCGAAACTAGTTAACCAATTGGTGTCTAAAGTAAGTTTGACATTTCAATCGGTGGTTTTTAATTGGGAGTGACTTATCTGGCCATTTTGATGGTGTCTAAGGCAAGCTTAGCAGACCCTCCCACCAATCTCACTTACTTGGCCAATTTGATGAATTAAATTTTGATTAGATCACTAAGTGATTTGAATTAGCCTATGCCATTAAGGTTGATCAGTGTGACTAATCTAGGTGCCAGTTCAATCAGCATGATCTAACCTGATTCGATGATTTGGTGAAGTCAGTGGGAGGATTATGGTCTACTAATTGATCTTTTTTTCTCTTCTCTCTTCTTTAAATCGATTAAATCTTCTAAATTTTAGATGTTTAAAATGAGCTGGTTATGGTGATAACTAGATCATAGCCTTCAATTAAGGTGAGTGATAAGGGGTCCATTATTTCTAATTGACATTGCAGGCGCCATTCGTCTGATGTTCTCTCTGAATGATAGAATTATCATTCATCATATGATGACTCTAATGAACTATCTAATGATGGTTGGATTGATCGAGCCATCCTCATGCCTGATCACTCATTAAATAAAATCACTGAGTAGGTTCATGTTAATGATTTGATCTAACCAAAACTTTCAGTGGAGGCCCATCACCTACTGAAATAAAATCTGAGGCTAAATTAAATACTAAAAGTTGTTTGAAGAATTAATTGATTGAGAACCTATTCATAGGTGCATATGGGTTGACCAAGCCATCCTCGGGCCTATATGTAGTCTATGTGGATTTCAGTACTCACTAAGAAATTAAGGTAATTCTTCGAATGGGAGGTAGAGGCTACCAATTCATATAAAATAGTGGGAGGACCTTTAGACTAAAGTCTAAGTCTTTAGGATTAATAAATTCATATACTAATTAGATTTTGTTTTTTCTTTGTGTGTGCAGATATGGTCTTAAACATGTCACTCCGATCACTGTTGGATAGTGAGAAGATTATTGGACCAAATTTTGATAATTGGTATCAAAAATTAAAGATTATCCTGAAGCACGAGCGGATCCTTTAGTGATAACGGATATGACACCTGAGAAGCCTGCTCCTAACATTCGAGGAGTGATCCGAAATACTTATTTGAAGTGGCTCAACGATTGCACCATGATTTGTTACATCATGCGGGCCTCTATGAATAACGAATTCAGCCGAAAGTTTGAAGAAGCTCAGCCAGAGAAAATTCTTCAAGTGTTGAGAGATTTCTTTGGTACTCTTGATGATATTAAGCAGCACAAGACTAGTTGCATCATTTTCAATGTCTGGATGAGAGAGGGTGCATCTATTATGGATCATGTATTGTACATGATCGAGCAGATTAAAAAATTGAGCAAACTTGGCTTCCTTTTACAGTTGGAAAAAGATGCGATCCTGAACTCTCTTTTCAAGTCCTACCTGTCGTTCCTTAGTCATTTCAGAATGATGAAGCCTGTACTCAACTACCATAGTCTGTCGGAGTTGCTACAGACTTTTGAGAAAGATCACCAGCTCTACAAGGAGACAGTGAATCTAGTGGGAGGATCTTCTTCGGGTAGTCGTCGTCCCTTTAAGAAAGAGAAAAAGAAGAAGAATAAGAAGGTGCCTAGTGCTGGGAGTCAGTCCTAGAAACCCAAGTTCAAGACTGATCAAAGTCAGGTAGAATATTTTTTTGCAAGAAGCAGGGTCACTAGAAGAGGAATTATCCTCAGTATATCGCTTCTCTTAACCCGAACAGGCCAAAGAAGAAGAAGCAATCAGTTGCTGGACAAGGTACTTATGTGATAACACCTTGTAACTTTTTTCTTATAGATACAATGATCTGGGTATTGGATACTAGAAGCCTTATTCATATTTGCAATTCGTTGTAGGGTCTTCAGGTCACTAGGAGATTTGGAGAAGGTGAGAAATTTCTGAATGTTTGAGATGGAAGATCAGTTCTAATTCTAACTTTAGAAATCATCAAGCTTGTATTCGAGTCTCAGTATATTATTCTTAATGAATGTCATTACTGTCTTAGTTTTCTTTTAAATATTATTTCTGTAGGCCTTTTGGCCAATTCAAATTATGAAATATCAATAAAAAAAATTTTTATGATATCATTTTGAATGGTGTTACAATTTTATGTGGATAGTTGAATAATGATATCTATATTGTATCTAGGCCTAATATAATGTATATTTTAAATAAATACCCTAGAATAGATAATGTCACGGATGCCTACCTTTGGCATTGTCGGTTAGGTCATATCAACAAGAATAGGATGAACAGGTTGACTCAAGAAGAAATTCTTAATAAACACGATTATGAATCATTACCTACCTATGAGTCTTGTTTGCTTGGAAAGATGACCAAGTCATCTTTTACTGAAAAAGATAAATGAGCCAGTGATGTGCTGGGTCTGATACATATCAAGATATGTGGACCCATGAGCACATGTGCCAGAGGAGGGTATAGCTACTTCATCACATTCACAGACGATCTATCTAAGTATGGGTACATCTACTTGATGAAACACAAGTCTGAATCATTTAAAATATTCAAACAATTTTGTAATGAAGTAGAGAAACAAACTAAAAAAAATATTAAAATTCTTTGATCTAATCGAGGAGGTGAATACCTTTCTAGTGAATTTCTGACATATCTAGGAGAGAATGGGATTCTCTTCCAATGGATTCCTCCAGGGACACCACAGCATAATGGCATCTCAAAAAGGAGGAATCGAACGTTGTTGGATATGGTTCAATCCATGATAGAGTTTGCAACTCTGTCGATCTCTTTTTGGAGATATGCACTTGAAATGGCCTATCTTATGCTCAATAATATTCTGAGCAAGTCAGTTAATAAGACAGCATATGAGATATGGTCAGGACGTAGGCCGAACCTCTCTTACTTTAGGGTCTGGGGGTGTCCAGCTTATGTTAAACGATTACAAACTAACAAGCTCAATCCTAAGTCTGATAAGTATAATTTTGTAGGGTCCCTTAAGAAAATGAGGAGATATTTCTTTTATCTGCCTGCTGAACAAAAGGTGTTTGTCAGCAGTAAGATAATTTTTTTTAAAAAAAAAATCTTAGTAAAGGAATAAGTGCCTTTAAAATCGAGCTTGATGAAGTTCGACAGGTAGAAGAACTGACCATAATGATTGAATTTGAATCAGATTTGATGAGATCAAACCTGGAGCCCAATGAACAAATATCCTTAAGGCGATTCGATAGAGTACTATATTAGTCGGACAGATACTTAGGTTTCTTGGTCTGGGACAGAGATCCTGTCAAACTTGAAGAGAATGATGAGGATTCGATCATCTACATGGATGCAATGCAGAGATCCACTCTGATAAATAGCTTGAAGCTATGAGATCCAAAATGAGATCCATGAAGGTCAACGATGTATGAAAATTAGTTGATCCACCTGAAGGGGTAAAGCCCATAGAGTGTAAGTGGGTCTTCAAGAGGAAAAGGGGTGTAGATGGAAAGGTGAAGATCTATAAAACCCATTTGATTGTCAAAGCTTATCATCAGTATTATGATATTGACTATGATGAGATATTTTCTCCTGTGATAATGCTCAAATCTATTCGGATCATACTTGCGATAGCAGCATATCTGAACTATGAAGTCTGGCAAATGAATATGAGATAGCTTTTCTAAATGGAGAGCTGAACGAAGAGGTATATATGATACAACCTGAAGGGTTCATATCCATAGAAGAGTCCAAGGTATGTAGGCTTCAGAGATCTATTTATAGATTGAAGTAAGCATCTCAGAGTTGGAATATATGTTTTGATAAGGTGATGAGAACATATAGCTAAGTTAGTAATGGAGAAAAATCCTATATATATAAGTGGGCAAATAGTTCGATAATTGTATTTCTTGTGTTGTATGTAGATGACATTCTCTTAATCGAAAATGATGTCCCTGCATTATAGGGAATAAAAGTGTGGCTGTCGTCGTAATTCTTCATGAAAGATCTGGGAGAAGTAGTCTACATCTTAGAGATGAAGATTTATAAGGATAGATCTAAGAGGCTGCTCGGGCTCTCCCAATCCACGTACATAGATACTATGCTGAAATAGTTCAGCATGGAGAATTTTAAGAAAGATTATCATCCGATAGGTCAATAAATTTTTTTTTCAAAAAGAGATTGTCCGACAACTCCTCAAGAGAGAGAGCGTATGAGTAGAGTTCCATATGCTTCGACAGTGGATTCTATTATGTATCCCATGACATATACAAGACCAGACGTGGCATACTCATTAGGGGTAGTAAGTAGATACCAATCTAATCCAGGAGAAAATCACTAGAAGATCGTAAAGACCATTCTTAAGTATTTAAAAAATTCTAAGGACCAGTAGCTTGTGTATGGTGAAATTGATTTGAAACTTATGGGGTTCACTGACTCCAGCTTTCAGTCAGACCATGACGATAGTAAGAGTGTGTCAGATTATATTTTTATCTTAAATGGTGAAGCAATCTGCTGAAAAAATTTTAAGTAGAATACTGTGGTAGACTCTGTTTGCGAAGCAGGGTATAACGCGGCATCCGATGCTGCGAAGGAAGCTGTATGGTTGCGAAAGTTCATCGACGAGCTCGAAGTGGCACCCTTTGTTGATGGCCCTGTCTTGTTATACTGCGATAATACTGAAGCCATTGCTCAAGCCAAGGAGCCGAGATCCCATCAGCACACCAAATATATTCTGCACTGTTATCATCTTATCCAGGAGATCATGGATCGAAGTAACATCGACCTTCAAAAGATCGATAGAAAGAAGAACCTGACCGACTCATTTACTAAAGTTATCAGAATCAAGAAGTTTGATGATCATAAATCAAAGATAGGTATACAATACTGTACCGATTGGCTTTAGTCCAAGTGAAAGTTGTTGGAAAATGTATCCCAAAGCCAATCGTTAGACGATTGTGCTCATCTTGTAAACTGTATATAATTTTTTATTAATAAAAATTATTTGATATTTTCATTACAAATTGATAATCTTTGAACTCCTATGTTATAATGAAGTTTTTAGGACTATATATATTAATCGACAAAAGAGGATTTGTCGTTAAGTCCTTAAAATTATTCGTGACCAAATGATACGCTATTACTAAGATGATAGCGATATCAAGTATAGGTCATTGTGTGCTATATAAGTTGGTTGTCCTCTTAACCAAAGAGTGTGGAGATACTGTTATGGCATGCAGATAAAATGTAGGAGTACATTCGCATCGAATGTGACCATGTGCTGAGTACTTTGCTGTCTAGAGTAGCTTGTGAAGGGTATGATTATAAGTGTCCCTCCGATTTGAGACCACCACGGTGACTTATAAGCAACTCACTATACCTTAGTATCGGACTATCTAAATTTCTAACTTAGCAACAGAAGGATACTAGTGTTGGGAATAGTGTCCCAAAGCCAATCGTCAGTCTGTTGACGGTTGTGCTCTTTCTTGTATTAGTATATGAATTATAAATAAATAAAAGTTATTTTGATATTTTTCATCATAAATTATTTCATCTTCTAATTAACTCTTGAGTTATGGTGAAGACCTTAGAACTATTTAGACTCGACAAAGGAGGATTTGTCGTTTAGTCCTTAAACCTGTTCGCGACCAAATGATACGTTGTTACTAAGGACGACAACGTTTATCAAGCATAGGTCATTGTATGCCATATGGGTTGGTTGTCCTCTTAACCAAGGAGTGTGGAGACACTGGTATGGCATACAGGTGAGATATAAGGGTATATCTGCACTGAACGTGATCAACTCCGAAGCTTTTTCTACTGTCAAGATTTGCTCTGATGGGATATGGGTATAACTGTCCATCCGACCTAAGACCGCCATGGTGACTTGCAAGCAACTCACTGCACTTAGGCACTGGACTATCTAAATTTTTAATTCAGTGACGGAAGGATGTTGGGTGTAGTCAAGTACTTGACTTGTCGGTGCATGTGTCAAGATGGAATTGACCACTCCAGTTCAGGAGCTGTGTACAGTCGTATTTCAATTTAGCAAAACCTTAGCCAGGGTAGTCCTAGTGAGGAGTCACAGGACTGTTTGAATTGAGTATGATTCAGATGATCTAATCAGGGTTGACAGTTTAACCCTGAGTCATCCTAAATACAGGGGTCAAAAGGGATGAATTATACAGTAACCATATTCACGTAGGTTCTAAGTGTTGCGATTATGACTATTTGACCTATCCGAACATCGGGTACCATTACTAGATGGTCACTTCGATTAGTACAAGAATTAGTTCCTGTGCTACCGACTTAGGTTCGAACCTGCGGGGTCACACACATTAGAGGTTCCTATCTGATCTGATGGCTGATGAAGAGTCCTAATGCTCATGAACTTTGAGTCCTACGTGTCTGAAACTCTGTGATCAAGAATCAAGATTCTCTAATCATGAGTTCCACACATTTTGGGTATCGGGGTCAAGAGTCCCACTGGTTTGGGACTTTTTGATCAGGATTTCATGTTGATGGACTCTAATGCCCGATTGCCCATCGGATTTGGACTCAATATTTATGAGAGATTTAATTAGTGATTTGATCACTAATTAACTCAATTTAATTAAGTAATTATTTTTGAATCAAGTCTAATTGAATTGGATTCAGTTGGGTTTGACCCGATTAGGTTGTGTTGACCTGATCACCAAGGTGGTTTGGTCCCTGATCTGATCAGGGGTTGGGCTTAGTCAATTTTTGATTTGATTAGAATTTTATTGAGCCTAATTAAGTCTAATTAAGTTGGGTTTAACTTAGTCTAATTGTGTCTAACCTATTTTGATTAGGTTGGCTCAATTAGGTTGAAACCACTTTAACCTTTTCTCCCTGTGCCACCTCACTTATCTGCACCCATTTGAATTCACGAGAAACAAGTTCTCATGAATTTTCTTCCACACAGAAGCCATCCCACGCCACTTCTTTGTGCACCATTTTGAATGGATAAGGATGAGATTGGTTGGCCATTCAAATTCAAAAGATGTTTTAATTTGAATGGATAACAAATCTCTGCACCCACCCTTTATTTTGTGCGCCCCTTCTTGCACACGAGAAAAGGTTTCTCATGTAAAGTCTCCACACACAAATATGCCCATGCCCCTCTCTTCTCACATGTAGAGTGGATAAGAATGAGTTGGTTGGCATTTGAATTCAAATTCGATTTGAATTCAAATGAGCAACCACTTATCTTTATCCTCTCACACGGAGAAAATGCTGCAAAGATGCATTTTGCTCTCTTTTTAAAAGGAAAAGAAGATAGGGCATGCACTAATCTGATTAGAGAGAAAAAGGGTGCGTGAGAAAAATCTCGTGCATGAGAAAAGAAAGAAAAAGAAGAGAAAAGAAAAGAAACAGAAAGAGGCGCAGGCTTTTCTGAGAGTACCCTAGGATTTCTATCTAGAGTTCGGAAAGTGAGAAAGTAAGCTACGAGTGTCGTGAGCCACCAAATCTCAGAAAGAGATTCACCAACCTCTCAAGCACCTCTGCTGATGATCTGGAGCATCCGAAGAGTCAGCAGATCAAGATCGAAGGAGTTCGATCAACATCGGCCGTCAAAAGGGTTCAGCCATGAACTAGCATTCGTGAGGAGCCGATCAGATCGGGAGGTTCATGTGGACAATCCACAGAGACAAGACACACTGTATGGCTACATTGTGATGATTAGACCCTTCCGATGGTGATCAGATTACGACAATCGACTACCCGCACAAAGGTAATGTGTTCTAAACACATAACAGTAAATTATTTATTGTATAAATTTAAATTTCAAATTTAAATGCATGCTATATATATCATATTTAGATCCTTGTGTAGGGTTAATACATGTTAGTTAATTAGATTAATTAATAATTTTCACTGTAAAATTATAATTTTAAAAAAATTTTAAAATTATCATTTTACCCCTGCACTAAATTTCACTTCAAATGGTATCAGAGCAGGTTCTAAAATATGATATATATTTACATGCGTAGATTAAGTAGTAATTTAAAAGTTTAAATTTGAAATTTGAAATTTAAAATTTAAATTTTAAATTTTAAAATTTATTCAAAATTTAAAATTTTGAATTTTGAATTTTGAAATTTGAAATTCAAAATTCAAAAATTTGAAATTCAAAATTTGAAAATTGAAATTTATTTAAAATTTCAAATTTGAAATTCAAAATTTAAAATTTAAAATTCAAAATTTTGAAATTTGAAATTTGTTTGAAATTTGAAATTCAAAATTTGAAATTTGAAATTTGAAATTTAAATTTTAAAATTGGTATATTTAGATATACTTGATCCAAGTAGCAAGTAGTCTAATTGGGTTGGTTGCCATGGTCGTCCGATCATAGGAGAAAAATAGAGTTTAAAGGTCCTCTCCTCTCATTCGATGGGATTCTCCTATAGCAGTAGGGGTGCCGATGCGATTATATCCTATGCAGACAAAGTAGCGAAAGGACTTAATTATAAAAGTTTAATTATAAAATTTATCATAAATATGTTAGATTAGATCTAAAGGAATATTCATGATTTATTTTGATTGAGTTATTTTCTGTTATGTAATTAGCAATAGGATTGCTGTTTATGAAATGTGCTGATTCGTTTGTGAAATGAGTCAACACATTTGGTGAACAAAAAATAAAACCTTTCAAATTTAAAAATTATTTTTGAAATATCAAACCCTGACCCATCAGCCCAAATACTTAATTAAAAGAATTAAGAGTTATCTAGTTGGTCTAGAATTATGAATTAAGACCTAAGACAATTGTATAAACTTGTGGGTCAATGGGTTAGATGGATTAGGTCCATAATTGGGTTAGACCTAAGGTTAGCTTAAAGAAATGGACTAAATTAGAGTAATTGATCAAATCTAATCAAAAGTTGAATTAGATTAGGTCAAGGATACTCTAGACTCAACTCTAATAGTCATAGTTGAATGGGTCCATGTCTTTAACTAGATCAAGATGGACTTAATTCATGGCTACGTGGTGGAACCCTATTTACTAAGTTTATCAAATTAAAACTAATGAACCGGTTGGTGTCTAAGGTAAGTTCGGCAGTCTGACCAGTGATTTTTAAGTGGGAGCTACTCGCATTGATTTGATCTCTGACGAGTTAATGACTTATCCTCACCACTGATCTCACTTACCTGGCCAACCTGGTGAGTTAGATTTTGATTAGATCACTTGGTGATTAGGGCTCACCCATGTCATTAGGTAAATCAGTGTGACTGATCTAGGTGCTCCTAATGTCAGCTTTAATTAATTCTTTTTTAATCTAACTTGATGAAGTCAGTGGGAGGATTAAAATTGGCTGGATAATTTCTTCTCTTCTATCCTTTAATAAAAATCCTCAAAAATTATTAGATCCCTAAAATAATTAAGTTATAATGATAACTAAGTCATAGCCTCCCATTAAGTGAGTGATAATGAGTCCATTAGTTTAATAATCATTGGAGGCCCAAAGGCCTGGTGCTTATTGACTAATAGAATTATCATTCATAATATGATAATTTGGTTGAGTCTTTCTGATGGTGGTCAGGTTGGCCGGCCAAAGTCGGGCCTGATCATTTATTGGTCCGATTCACCAAATCTAATCATGTTAATGGTTGGACCTAACCAGATCTTTTCAGTGGAGGCCAAAGCCTACTGATTAGGTTCTGGGGCAAAATTAATTACTAGAAGTTGTTTAGAGAAACAACTGGTTATGAACCTACCCATAGATGCACATGGATTGACCAACCAAAGTTGGGCTCGTGTGTAGTCTGTGTGGATTCTAGTACCCACTAAGGAATTAAAGTAATTCCTCGAATTGGAGGTTGAGGCTACCAGTTTGTAAAAATACTGGGAGAAACTTTAGACTAAAGTCCAAGTCTTTAGTATTAATAATTTATGTACTAATATAGGTCTGATTTTCCTTTGTGCAGCTATGGCCACTACCCTATCACTTCGATCATTATTAGATAATGACAAACTCATGAGACCTAATTTCGATAGCTGGTATCGAAAATTAAAAATCATCCTTGAGCATGGGCGGATCCTTTATGTAGTAATGGATCCTGCATCCGAGGAGCCAGCTCCGAACACTAGAGGGACGGTCTGAGACACTTACCAGAAGTGGCTCAACGACCGCACCACTATTTGATGCATAATGCTGGTGGCAATGAATGATGAGTTCAGCCACAGGTTCGAGAACGTCCAGCCGCAGGAGATGCTTCAAATGTTGAACGACTCTTTTGGCATGCCTGACGATGTTGAAAGGCACAAAACTAGTTGTGCCATTTTTAATGCTCGGATGAGGGATGGGGCCTCAATCACCGATCATGTATTGTACATGATCGAAATGATTGAGCACCTAAGTAAACTGGGCTTTCCCTTGCACGAGCAGCGAGAGGATGCGATCCTTAATTCTTTGCCCAAGTCCTTCCTCCCCTTCCTTACTCATTTTCAAATGACAAAGCCTGCAGTGAACTACCATGACTCATTGGGGTTGCTGGAAAACTTTAAGAAGGATCACCAGCTCCATAAGGAGTCGGTGAATATTGTGGGAGGATCTTCTTCTGCTCGTCGATCCTTTGAGAAAGGGAAGAAGAACAAGAAGAAGAAGAAGAAGAAGGTGCAGCTGCATGCAGGGACATCTATACAGGGTCAGACCAAGAAGCGCAAGCTTGACCAGAGCTAGGCGGAGTGCTTCTTTTGCAAGAAGTAGGGGCACTGGAAGAGGAACTGTCCTCTATACATTGCCTCCTTGGACCCGAACAGGCCAAAAAAGAAGCAAGGTAATTATATGATAATACCTTGCAACTTTTTCATTTGTAATACTACTGCCTGGGTATTGGATACTGGAAGCCCTTATCATATCTGTAATTCGATGCAGGGTCTGTAGGTCAGTAGGAGATTTGATGAAGGCGAGAGGTTCCTGAACGTTGGAGATGGAAGCAAAGTTCCATTTCTAGCTTTAAGAATCATGAACCTTGTAATCAATTCTCGTAATGTAATTCTGAGTGAATGTCACTATTGTCCAAGTTTTTTATTAAATATTATCTCTGTAGGCTTTTTGGCCATGTACAGTTATAAATTTTTAATAAAAAAAAATATTTACAATATTATTTTGAATGGTGTTACAATATTTGTTGGACAACTAAATAATAGAATTTACTTACTATCACAACCTATTAATGTGGTTCAAACCTTCGGTAAACGTCCTAGAATGAATAATGTGTCAGAAGTCTACTTTTGGCACTGTAGGCTAGGTCATATCAATAAGAACAGGATAAACAGGTTGGCTCAAGAATAAATTCTTGAAGTTGGTGATTGTGAATCACTTCCAACCTGTGAGTCCTATCTTCTTGGGAAGATGATCAAATCACCTTTTACTGAAAAAGGTGAGCAAGCTAGTGAACTCTTGGGTCTGATACATTTTGATATATGTGGACCCATGAGCTCAAGTACAAGAGGTAGATATTTCTACTTCATAACCTTCACAGACGACCTATCGAGGTATGGGTATGTCTACTTAATGAAGTATAAGTCGGAGTCGTTTGAAATGTTCAAACTATTCTGAAATGAGGTAGAAAAATAAACTGGAAAGTATATTAAAACTCTTCGATCTGATCGAGGAGGTGAATACCTTTCCAATGAGTTTCTGACATATCTTGGGGAGAATGGGATTCTCTTTCAGTGGACTCCTCTTGGAACACCACAGCATAATGGTGTGTCTGAAAGGAGGAATCGGACCTTGTTGGATATGGTTCAATCCATGATGGGGTTTGCTGGTCTGCCGATCTTCCTCTAGGGATATGCACTCGAATCGGCTTGTTACCTTCTAAATAGGGTTCCGAGTAAGTCTGTAACCAAAACATCATATGAGATATGGATAGAACGTAAGCCAGTACTCTCGCACCTTAGGGTTTGGGGGTGTCCGACTTATGTTAAACGTTTAATTACAGACAAGCTTAGACCTAGGTCTAACAAGTGTTATTTCATAGGGTATCCAAAAGAGACTAAAGGGTATTATTTCTACATAGCTGATGAGCAAAAGGTGTTTGTCAGCTTTAAGGCAATCTTTTTGAAAAAGGAGTTTCTTGGTGAAGGGACTATTGCCTCTAAGATCGAACTTGAGGAAGTTCGACAGGTGAAAAAACCAACACAAGTTGCTGAACCTGAACCGAATTTGGTTAGATCAGATCTGGAGCCCATTGTTCCTGCACCCTTAAGACGGTCTGGTAGAGTACCACGTCAACCGGACAGATACTATGGTTTCTTGGTCTGAGACGGTGATCCTATCGAACTTGATGAAAATGATGAGGATTCGATTACCTACATGGATGTAATGCAGAGACCTGACTCTGAGAAATGGCTAGAGGCCATGAAATTTGAAATGGAGTCCATGAAGGTCAACGATGTGTGGACATTGGTTGACCCACCTGAAGGAGTAAAACCCATAGGGTGTAAGTAGGTCTTCAAGAGGAAGAGGGGCGCGCAGACAGAAAGGTGGAAACCTATAAAGCCCATCTGGTTGCCAAGGGATATTGTCAACGTTATAGTATAGACTATGACGAGATGTTTTCTCCTATGGCAATGCTCAAATCCATTCGAATTATGCTTGCGATAGCTGCCTATCTGGACTATGAAATCTGACAGATGGATGTGAAAATAGCTTTCCTAAATGGAGAGCTGGATAAAGAGGTGTATATGATACAACTTGAAGGGTTCACATCCACAGATGAGTCTAAGATGTGCAGGCTACAAAGGTCCATTTATGGACTTAAGCAAGCATCCCGGAGTTGGAACATACGTTTTGATAGGACGACCAAGACGTATGGCTTCATTAAGAATGGAGAAGAGCCCTGCATTTATAAGTGGGTTAATGGTCCAGTAGTGGTATTTCTTATATTGTATGTGGATGACATTCTCTTAATCGAGAATGATGTCCTTGCATTACAGGGAATAAAGATTTGGCTGTCGTCATAGTTCTCCATGAAGGATCTGGGAGAAGCTTCCTACATCTTAGGGATGAAGATCTATAGGGATAGATCTAAAAGGTTGCTTGGCTTATCCCAGTCCACGTACATTGATACTATGCTAAAGAGGTTCAGCATGGAGAATTTCAAGAAAGGCTATCTATCACTAGGCCATGAAATTTCTCTCTCGAAGAGAGATTGTCCGACAATACCTCAAGAGAGAGAGCGTATGGATAGAATTTCATATGCTTCGACAGTGGGATTTATCATGTACGTCATGACATGTACACGACCAGATGTGGCATACTCACTAGGGGTAGTGAGTAGATACCAATATGATCCAGGGGAGAATTACTGGAAGGTTGTTAAAACCATCCTGAAGTATTTAAGAAATACTAAGGACCAGTGGCTTGTTTATGGTGAATCGGACTTGAGACTTATAGGGTTTATGGACTCTAGTTTTCAGTCTGATCACGATGACAACAAGAGTGTGTCGGGATTTGTTTTTACCCTTAATGGTGGAGCTGTCTGCTGGAAGAGTTCCAAGTAGCACACAGTGGCTGATTCAATTTGTGAGGCAAAGTATGTCGCTGCATCTGATGCTGCCAAAGAAGCGATGTGGCTGAGAAAATTCATCATCGAGCTCGGAGTAGCACCCTCCCTTGTTGGTCCAGTTCTGCTCTACTATGACAGCTCTGGAGCCATTGCTTAGATGAAGGAATCGAAGGCACACCAATGGATGAAGCATATTCTACGCCACTACCATCTCATCCAAAAAATTATGGATCGAGGTGATGTCGACCTTCAAAAGATTGATGAAAAGGAGAACCTGGCCGACCCATTTACTAAAGCCATTGCGGTGAAGGAGTTCGATCACTTCAAGTCGAAGATGGGTATTAGATACTGTACCGATTGGCTTTAGGCCAAGTGGGAGATTGTTGGGAATAGTGTCCCAAAGCCAATCGTCAGCCTGTTGATAGTTGTGCTCTTTCTTGTATTAGTATATGAATTATAAATAAATAAAAGTTATTTTGATATTTTTTATCATAAATTATTTCATCTTCTAATAAACTCCTGAGTTGTGGCGAAGTCCTTAGGACTATTTAGACTCGACAAAGGAGGATTTGTCGTTTAATCCTTAAACATGTTCGCGACCAAATGATACGTTATTACCAAGGACGACAATATTTATCAAGCATAGGATGTTGTGTGCCATATGGGTTGGTTGTCCTCTTAACCAAGGAGTGTGGAGACACTGGTATGGCATACAGGTGAGATGTAAGGGTACATCTATACAGAATGTGATCAACTCCGGAGCTTTTTCTGCTGTCAAGATTTGCTCTGATGGGATATGGGTATAACTGTCCCTCCGACCTGAGACCGCCACGATGACTTGCAAGCAACTCACTGTACTTATGCACTGGACTACCTGAATTTCTAATTCAGTGATGGAAGGATGCTGGGTGTAGTCAAGTACTTGACTTGTCGGTGCGTGTGTCAAGATGGGATTGACCACTCCAGTTCAGGAGCTGTGTACAGTCGTGTTTCAATTTAGCAAAATCTTGACCAGGGTAGTCCTAGTGAAGAGTCACAGGACTATTTGAATTGAACACGATTCGGATGATCTAATCAGGGTTGACAGTTTAACCTTAAATCGTCCTAAACACAGGGGTCAAAAGGGATAAATTATACAGTAACCATATTCACGTAAGTTCTGAGTGTTGCGATTGTGACTATTTGATCTATCCAAACATCGGGTACCATTGCTAGATGGTTACTTCGATTAGTACAGGAATTGGTTCCTGTGCTACTGGCTTAGGTTCGAACCTGCGGGGTCACACACATTAGAGATTCCTATCTGATCTGATGGCTGATGAAGAGTCCTAATGCTCATGGACTTTGAGTCCTACATGTCTGAAACTCTATGATCGAGAATCAAGATTCTCTAATCACGAGTTTCACACATTTTGGGTACCGGGGTCAAGAGTCCCACTGGTTTGGGACTTTTTGATCAGGGTTTCATATCGATGGACTCTGATGCCCGATTGCCCATCGGATTTGGATTCAATATTTATGAGAGGTTTAATTAGTAATTTGATCACTAATTAACTCAATTTGATTGAGTAATTATTTTTGAATCAAGTCCAATTGAATTGGATTCAGTTGGGTTTGACCCGATTAGGTTAAGTGTTGACCTAATTGCCAAGGTGGTTTGATCCCTGATCTGATCAGGGGTTGGACTTAGTCAATTCCTAATTTGATTAAAATTTTATTGAACCTAATTAAGCTTAATTAAGTTAGGTTTAACTTAGTCTACTTGTGTCTAACCTATTTTGATTAGGTTGGTTCAATTAGGTTGAAACCACTTTAACCTTTTCTCCCTGCGCCACCTCACTTATCTATGCCCATTTGAATTCACGAGAAACAAGTTCTCGTGAATTTTCTCCCACGCAGAAGCCATCCCACGCCACTTCTTTGTGCATCATTTTGAATGGATAAGGATGAGATTGGTTGGCCATTCAAATTTAAAAGATGTTTTAATTTGAATGGACAATAAATCTCTGCGCCCACCCTTTATTTTGTGCGCCCCTTCTGTTGGGAATAGTGTCCCAAAGCCAATCATCAGCCTGCTGACGGTTGTGCTCCTTTTGTATTAGTACATGAATTATAAATAAATAAAAGTTATTTTGGTATTTTTTCATCACAAATGTTTCATCTTCTAATGAACTCCTGTGTTGTGGTGAAGTCCTTAGGACTATTTAGACTCGACAAAGGAGGATTTGTCGTTTAGTCCTTAAACATGTTCGCGACCAAATGATACGTTGTTACCAAGGACGACAATATTTATCGAGCATAGGTCGTTGTGTGCCATATGGGTTGGTTGTCCTCATAACCAAAGAGTGTGGAGACACTGGTATGGCATACAGGTGAGATGTAATGGTACATCTGCACTGAACGTGACCAACTTCGGAGCTATTTCTGCTGTCAAGATTTGCTCCGATGGGATATGGGTATAAATGTCCCTCCGACCTGAGACCGCCACGATGACTTGCAAGCAACTCACTGCACTTAGGCACTGGACTACCTGAATTTCTAATTCAGTGACGGAAGGTTGCTGGGTGTAGTCAAGTACTTGACTTGTCGGTGCGTGTGTCAAGATGGGATTGACCACTCCAGTTTAGGAGCTGTGTACAGTCGTGTTTCAATTTAGCAAAACCTTGGCCAGGGTAGTCCTAGTGAGGAGTCACAGGACTAATTGAGTTGAGCACGATTCGGATGATATCATCAGGGTTGACAGTTTAACTCTGAGTCATCCTAAACACAGGGATCAAAAGGGATGAATTATACGGTAACCATATTCACGTAGGTTCTGAATGTTGCGATTGCGATTATTCGACCTATCCGGTCGTCAGGTACCATTGCTAGATGGTCACTTCGATTAGTACAGAAATTGGTTCCTGTGCTACCGGCTTAGGTTCGAACCTGCGGGGTCACACACATTAGAGGTTCCTTTCTGATCTGATGGCTGATTATGAGTCTTATCTATCTGGAACTCTATGATTGAGAATTAGGATTCTCTAATCATGAGTTTCACACATTTTGGGTACCGAGGTCAAAATTTTGAATTTCGAATTTTGAATTTGAAATTTGAATTCTTTGATCAGGGTTTCATATCGATGGTCTCTGATGCCTGATTGCCCATCGGATTTGGACTCAATATTTATGAGAGGTTTAATTAGTGATTTAATCACTAATTAACTCAATTTGATTGAGTAATTATTTTTGGATCAAGTCCAATTGAATTGGATTCAGTTTGGATTGACCCGATTAGGTTAAATGTTGACCTAATCGCTAAGGTGGTTTAGTCCCTGATTTGATCAGGGGTTAGGTTTAGTTAATTTCTGATTTGATTAAGATTTTATTAAGCCTAATTAAGCCTAATTATGTTGGGTTTAATTTGGTCTAATTGTGCTCAACCTATTTTAAACTAGGCTGGCTCAATTTGAATCAAACCACCTTGTTTTAAATTCCCTGCGTCACCCAACTTCCTTGCACCCATTTGAATTCACGAGAAGAAACTTCTCGTGAAATTTTTCTCACGTAAAACCCTTCCCCACGTCCTCATTTGTGCGCCATATGGATGGATAAATTAATTAGTTAGCCATTCAAATTCAAAGCATGTTTGAATTTGAATGGATAACTTATCACTTGCCCTTTCATCCTTATCCATTTTGTGCGCCACATTACTTACACGAGAAAAGGTTTCTCGTGAAACTTTTTCCACGCACAAAGAGCCACACCCCTTCTCTTCTCACGCCCAAAAGGATAGGGATAAGTTGGTTTTCGTTTGAATTCAAATTTGATTTGAATTCAAATGTGTAACCTCTTGTCTTTATCCTCTCACGCGGATAAGACACGTTCGACGTTGTTTTAAAAAGAGGAGAAAGGTGGGACGTGCGTAGAAAAATTAGGAGAGAAACTTTGGGGCGTGAGGAAGTGTTGCCCAGCTATGCAACCCAAGAGGGAGGGGTGAATTGGGTTTCTAAAA